>NW_027139320.1:299189-341448 GCF_035084215.1 Heptranchias perlo | reverse complement strand
TAAGGTTTCGGGCGACTGACGAGGGGTGTTTGAGATAATCCAGCCCCCCCCCCTCGCTGGTATCGGGGGGTCGGACGGAGAGTTGGATGCTCGATGATGACCAGAAAAGGCCGCCGTTGGACGGTCGGGGGCGGGGGGGGGGGAGAGAAGAGGCAGAGTCCTCCTGGACAAGGGGAGCGATTGTAGATTAATCAGTGAGGACACGTCCAGAACGTGATCCGGTGTCTAATTCGGACTGCCCCCCCCCTCCTCTCTCCTCCCCCCCCTCCTCTCTCCCCCCCCTCCTCTCTCCCCCCCCCCCTCCTCTCTCCCCCCCTCCTCTCTCCCCCCCCCTCCTCTCTCCCCCCCCCTCCTCTCTCCCCCCCCCCCCCTCCTCTCCACCCCCCCCCCCCTCCTCTCTCCCCCCCCCCTCTCTCCCCACCCCCCCCCCCTCTCTCCCCCCCCCTCCTCTCTCCCCCCCCTCCTCTCTCCCCCCCCCCCTCCTCTCCCCCCCCCTCCTCTCTCCCCCCCCCCCCCTCTCCCCCCCCCCTCCTCTCCCCCCCCCCTCTCTCCCCCCCCACCACACTCCCCCCCCCTCCTCCTCTCCCCCCCCCCCTCCTCTCCCCCCCCCCTCCTCCTCTCCCCCCCCTCCTCTCACCCCCCCCTCACTCCCCCCCTCCTCTCTCCCCCCCCCCCTCCTCTCCCCCCCCTCCTCCCCCCCCCTCCTCTCTCCCCCCCCCTCCTCTCTCCCCCCCCCTCCTCTCCCCCCCCCTCCTCTCTCCCCCCCCCCCTCACCCCCCCCCTCCTCTCTCCCCCCCCCCTCCTCTCTCCCCCCCCCCCTCTCTCCCCCCCCCCTCCTCTCTCCCCCCCCCTCCTCTCTCCCCCCCCCCTCCTCTCCCCCCCCCCTCCTCTCGCCCCCCCCCCCTCTCCCCCCCCCCCTCTCTCCCCCCCCCCCTCCTCTCCCCCCCCCCCTCCTCTCTCCCCCCCCCCCTCCTCTCTCCCCCCCCCCCTCCTCTCTCCCCCCCCCCTCCTCTCTCCCCCCCCCCCTCCTCTCCCCCCCCTCCTCTCCCCCCCCCCCTCTCTCCCCCCCCTCCTCTCTCCCCCCCCCCTCCTCTCTCCCCCCCCTCCTCACTCCCCCCCCCCCCTCCTCTCCCCCCCCCTCTCCCCCCCCCCCCTCTCTCCCCCCCCTCCCACTCCCCCCCCCCCTCCTCTCCCCCCCCCCCTCCACTCCCCCCCCCCCTCCTCTCTCCCCCCCCCCTCCTCACTCCTCCCCTCCCTCCCCCTCCTCTCTCACCCCCCCCCCCTCCTCTCTCCCCCCCCTCCTCACTCCCCCCCCCCTCCTCTCTCTCCCCCCCCTCCTCTCTCCCCCCCTCCTCTCTCCCCCCCTCCCACACCCCCCCCTCTCTCTCCCCCCCCACCTCTCTCCCCCCCTCCTCTCTCCCCCCCCTCCTCTCACTCACCCCCCCACACACACCCCCCCCCACACTCCCCCCCCCTCCCACTCCCCCCCCCCACCTCTCTCCCCCCCCCACCTCACACCCCCCCCACCACACACCCCCCCACCACCACCCCCCCCCACCACACACCCCCCCCCACCACAACCCCCCACACACACCCCCCCCCTCCACTCTCACCCCCCCCCCTCCTCACCCCCCCACCACACACCCCCCCCCACACTCCCCCCCCCTCCTCACCCCCCCCACCACTCACCCCCCCACCTCACACCCCCCCCTCCACACTCCCCCCCCCCCTCCACTCACTCACTCCCCCCCCTCCTCACACTCACACTCCCCCCCTCCTCTCTCACTCCCCCTCCTCTCTCTCCCCCCCCCACCTCACACCCCCCCTCCTCACACCCCCCCCCCCCCCTCTCTCCCCCCCCCCTCCTCTCCCCCCCCCCTCCACACACCCCCCCCCCCCCACCTCACTCACCCCCCCCACTCCTCTCCCCCCTCCTCTCTCTCACCCCCCACCTCACACTCTCCCCCCCCCTCCTCTCTCCCCCCCCCTCCCTCACCCCCCCCTCCTCTCTCCCCCCCCTCCACTCTCCCCCCCCCTCCTACACCCCCCCCCACCTCTCTCCCCCCCCCTCACTCTCCCCCCCCTCTCTCTCTCCCCCCCCTCCTCTCTCCCCCCCCCCTCCTCTCTCTCCCCCCCACCTCTCTCTCTCCCCCCCCTCCTCTCTCCCCCCCCCCACCTCTCTCCCCCCCTCCTCTCTCCCCCCCCCCTCTCTCCCCCCCCCCTCTCCCCCCCTCCTCTCTCCCCCCCACCTCTCTCCCCCCCTCCTCACTCCCCCCTCCTCTCTCCCCCCCTCCTCTCTCCCCCCTCCCTCTCCCCCCTCCTCTCACCCCCCCCTCCTCTCTCCCCCCACCTCCTCCCCCCCTCCTCTCTCCCCCCCCTCTCTCCCCCCTCCACTCACCCCCCCTCCTCTCTCCCCCCTCCACACTCCCCCCTCCTCTCTCCCCCCCCCACCTCTCTCCCCCCCCCTCCTCTCACCCCCCTCCTCACTCCCCCCCCCCTCCTCTCTCCCCCCCCCCCTCCTCTCTCCCCCCCCCTCCTCTCTCCCCCCCCCTCCTCTCTCCCCCCCCCCACCTCTCCCCCCCCCCTCCTCTCTCCCCCCCCCCTCCTCTCTCCCCCCCCCACCTCTCTCCCCCCCCCTCCTCTCCCCCCCCCTCCTCTCTCCCCCCCCTCCTCTCTCCCCCCCCTCCTCACCCCCCCCCTCCTCTCTCCCCCCCCCCTCCTCACTCCCCCCCCTCCTCTCTCCCCCCCCCCTCCTCTCTCCCCCCCCCCACCACTCTCCCCCCCCCCTCCTCTCTCCCCCCCCACCTCTCCCCCCCCCCTCCTCTCTCCCCCCCCCTCCACTCACCCCCCCCACCTCTCCCCCCCCCTCTCTCTCCCCCCCCCTCCTCTCTCCCCCCCCCTCCTCTCTCCCCCCCCCTCCTCTCTCCCCCCCCCCTCCTCTCTCCCCCCCCCCTCCTCTCTCCCCCCCCCCTCCTCTCTCCCCCCCCCCTCCTCTCTCCCCCCCCCTCTCTCTCCCCCCCCCCTCCTCTCTCCCCCCCCCTCCTCTCTCCCCCCCCCCTCCTCTCTCCCCCCCCCCTCCTCTCCCCCCCCCTCCTCTCTCCCCCCCCCCTCCTCTCTCCCCCCCCCCTCCTCTCTCCCCCCCCCCCTCCTCTCTCCCCCCCCCCTCCTCTCTCCCCCCCCTCCTCTCCCCCCCCCTCTCTCTCCCCCCCCCTCCTCTCTCCCCCCCCCTCCTCTCTCCCCCCCCCTCCTCTCTCCCCCCCCCTCCTCTCCCCCCCCCTCCTCTCTCCCCCCCCCCTCCTCTCTCTCTCCCGCCCTGCTCTCTCTCTCTCTCTCCCCCCCTCCTCTCTCTCTCTCTCCCCCCCTCCTCTCTCTCTCTCTCCCCCCCTCCTCTCTCTCTCTCTCCCCCCCTCCTCTCTCTCTCTCTCCCCCCCTCCTCTCTCTCTCTCTCCCCCCCTCCTCTCTCTCTCCCCCCCTCCTCTCTCTCTCCCCCCCTCCTCTCTCTCTCCCCCCCTCCTCTCTCTCTCCCCCCCTCCTCTCTCTCTCCCCCCCTCCTCTCTCTCTCCCCCCTCCTCTCTCTCTCCCCCCCTCCTCTCTCTCTCCCCCCTCCTCTCTCTCTCCCCCCCCCTCCTCTCTCTCTCCCCCCCTCCTCTCTCTCTCCCCCCCTCCTCTCTCTCTCCCCCCCTCCTCTCTCTCTCCCCCCCTCCTCTCTCTCTCCCCCCCCTCCTCTCTCTCTCCCCCCCTCCTCTCTCTCTCCCCCCCTCCTCTCTCTCTCCCCCCCTCCTCTCTCTCTCCCCCCCTCCTCTCTCTCTCCCCCCCTCCTCTCTCTCTCCCCCCCTCCTCTCTCTCTCCCCCCCTCCTCTCTCTCTCCCCCCCTCCTCTCTCTCTCCCCCCCTCCTCTCTCTCTCCCCCCCTCCTCTCTCTCTCCCCCCCTCCTCTCTCTCTCCCCCCTCCTCTCTCTCTCCCCCCCTCCTCTCTCTCTCCCCCCCTCCTCTCTCTCTCCCCCCCTCCTCTCTCTCTCCCCCCCTCCTCTCTCTCTCCCCCCCTCCTCTCTCTCTCCCCCCCTCCTCTCTCTCTCCCCCCCTCCTCTCTCTCTCCCCCCCTCCTCTCTCTCTCCCCCCCTCCTCTCTCTCTCCCCCCCTCCTCTCTCTCTCCCCCCCTCCTCTCTCTCTCCCCCCCTCCTCTCTCTCTCCCCCCCTCCTCTCTCTCTCCCCCCCTCCTCTCTCTCTCCCCCCCCTCCTCTCTCTCTCCCCCCCTCCTCTCTCTCTCCCCCCCTCCTCTCTCTCTCCCCCCCTCCTCCCTCTCTCCCGCCCTCCTCTCTCTCTCCCTCCCGCCCTCCTCTCTCTCTCTCTCCCGCCCTCCCCTCTCTCTCTCTCCCGCCCTCCCCTCTCTCTCTCTCCCCGCCCTCCCCTCTCTCTCTCTCCCGCCCTCCCCTCTCTCTCTCTCCCGCCCTCCCCTCTCTCTCTCTCCCGCCCTCCCCTCTCTCTCTCTCCCGCCCTCCCCTCTCTCTCTCTCCCGCCCTCCCCTCTCTCTCTCTCCCGCCCTCCCCTCTCTCTCTCTCCCGCCCTCCCCTCTCTCTCTCTCCCGCCCTCCCCTCTCTCTCTCTCCCGCCCTCCCCTCTCTCTCTCTCCCGCCCTCCCCTCTCTCTCTCTCCCGCCCTCCCCTCTCTCTCTCTCCCGCCCTCCCCTCTCTCTCTCTCCCGCCCTCCCCTCTCTCTCTCTCCCGCCCTCCCCTCTCTCTCTCTCCCGCCCTCCCCTCTCTCTCTCTCCCGCCCTCCCCTCTCTCTCTCTCCCGCCCTCCCCTCTCTCTCTCTCCCGCCCTCCCCTCTCTCTCTCTCCCGCCCTCCCCTCTCTCTCTCTCCCGCCCTCCCCTCTCTCTCTCTCCCGCCCCTCCCCCTCTCTCTCTCTCCCGCCCTCCCCTCTCTCTCTCTCCCGCCCTCCCCTCTCTCTCTCTCCCGCCCTCCCCTCTCTCTCTCTCCCGCCCTCCCCTCTCTCTCTCTCCCGCCCTCCCCTCTCTCTCTCTCCCGCCCTCCCCTCTCTCTCTCTCCCGCCCTCCCCCTCTCTCTCTCTCCCCGCCCTCCCCTCTCTCTCTCTCCCGCCCTCCCCTCTCTCTCTCCCGCCCTCCCCCTCTCTCTCTCTCTCCCGCCCTCCCCTCTCTCTCTCTCTCCCGCCCTCCCCTCTCTCTCTCTCTCCCGCCCTCCCCTCTCTCTCTCTCTCCCGCCCTCCCCTCTCTCTCTCTCTCCCGCCCTCCCCTCTCTCTCTCTCTCCCGCCCTCCCCCTCTCTCTCTCTCCCGCCCTCCCCCCTCTCTCCTCCGCTCCCTCCCTCTCTCCCTCCCGCCCTCCTCCGCTCCCTCCCGCCCTCCCTCCCCTCCCTCTCTCTCTCCCGCCCTCCGCTCCTCCCTCCCTCTCTCTCCCGCCCTCCTCCGCTCCTCCCTCCCTCCCTCTCTCTCTCCCGCCCTCCGCTCCTCCCTCCGCTCCTCCCTCTCTCTCCCTCCCTCCCTCCCTCCCTCTCTCTCCCGCCCTCCCGCTCCTCCCTCTCCACAGAATGCCCCCGCGGGTGCAGCCGCGACCCTGGCCCCAGTGCCACGCAGGGAATTCCAGACCAGCGCGCTGATCCGGGACATCGACACAGCAGCGAAGTTCATCGGTGCTGGAGCAGCCACCGTGGGCGTGGCCGGTTCGGGGGCCGGTATCGGGACCGTGTTCGGGAGCCTCATCATCGGCTACGCCAGGTGAGTGGGACAGCCTTGGGCGTTCGGTGAGGCCGGGGGTGGTGTTGACCCCAGGGCACCGGGGAGAATTCTCCACCTCTGATTCAGAAGGTCGTGGGTTTGAGCCCCATATTCCAGCCCACCAGTATTTAACCACGTGGTATGTTTAGTGCTCTGTAGTACTGCATTTAACACTCTAGTATTTAACTCTAGTATATTTAGCACTCTGTACTACACAGTATTTAATACTCCGGTATTCAACTGCGCAGTATATTTAGTTAACTGCAGTACAGTATTTAATACTCCAGTGTGTAATATATTTAATACTTTGTACAGTATTTAATACTCAAGTATTTAACTGTGCAGTATATTTAGTATTTACTACAGAATAATGCTCCTGTATTTCACTGACCAGTATATTTACTACAGAATAATGCTCCTGTATTTCACTGACCAGTATATTTACTACAGAATAATGCTCCTGTATTTCACTGACCAGTATATTTACTACAGAATAATGCTCCTGAATTTCACTGACCAGTATATTTAGTACTGTTACTGTATTGAACTGTAGTAAATTTAGTACTCTATTACAGTATTTAACTGGTTTGTTTAGTACTCTGTTACAATAAGTAATACTCCAGAATTTAGTACTCTTACAGTATTAAATACTGTAACAGTGCTAAAAATACTGCAGTTTAATACTGTAACAGTATTAAATTCTGGAGTATTATAGTATTTAACTGTAGTATATTTAGTACTGCTACGGTGTTTAACACCGGTATTTAGTACTGTTACGGTATTTAGTACTCTGCGTTGTGCAGTATTTAACACACCGGTATATTTAGTACTCTGCGTTGTGCAATATTTAACACACCGGTATATTTAGTACTCTGCATTGTGCAGTATTTAACACACCAGTATATTTAGTACTCTGCGTTGTGCAGTATGTAACACACCGGTATTTAGTGCTGTTACGGTATTTAACACCAGTATATTTAGTACTGTGCGTTGTGCAGTATTTAACACACCGGTATATTTAGTACTCTGCGTTGTGCAGTATTTAACGCTCCACTCTCTCTCTCCGTCCCTGCAGGAACCCCTCTCTGAAGCAACAGCTTTTCTCTTACGCGATTTTGGGGTTCGCCCTCTCTGAGGCGATGGGCCTCTTCTGCCTGATGGTGGCTTTCCTCATCCTGTTTGCCATGTGAGGGGGAGGGAGAAGAGCCCGTCTCCCTTCCTTCCCCACGCCCCCCCTTGTCGATCGCCGTGTCTCGTACCTGTCTGACCGCGTCCCGTGGTGTTGGCGGGGAAGGGGCTGTGGAATACGGAGCCCTGGGCATCGCGGCCCCAGCGGGGAGGTGGGGTGTTCTGTGCTCGCGTCCTGAAAATCTAAATGTACGTTTCTGCGGAGAGGTGGGTGTGTGTGTGTGTGTTTGTGAAACGCAATTTCGCTGTGGAGAAATCTTAAATAAATCTTACTTTGAATGAGCGGTGTGATTTCTGGCTCGTGATGCTGAGAGTTCCCCTCTTCCCCAGCAGGAGCCCCATCCTTGTTTGGGAGGGGGGGGTGGGGGTGGGACGGGACGTGTTCGGTGGGGACCCTCTGGTGTCCCAGGTCGACCCCCTGTTCGGCAAGTGCTCGGCCCCGGCAGGGCGGGATGTTTGACTCTTAAGGGTGCGTCACAGCTGTTATCGTCCCACAGGTGTGTGAGAACAGGGCAGGGGTGAGCAAGATGATGGAGAGTAAGGAGGTCACACACACTGCTCGGGTAATAAGAGTCTAAATGGGGGTAGAGGGGCAGAGGGAGCGGGGGGGTACAGATACACAAATCACTAAAAGTAACGATGCAGGTTAATAAGGACATAAAAAAGGCAAATCAAGCACTGGGGGTCATTTCTGGAGGGATAGAATTGAAAAGCAGAGAAGTTATGTTTAACTTGTATAGGACCTTGGTTAGACCACACTCGGAGCACTGTGCACAGTTCTGGTCTCCATATACCTTGGTTGGACCACACTTGGAGCACTGTGTACAGTTCTGGTCTCCATATACCTTGGTTAGACCACACTTGGAGCACTGTGCACAGTTCTGGTCTCCATATACCTTGGTTAGACCGCACTTGGAGCACTGTGCACAGTTCTGGTCTCCATATACCTGGGTTAGACCGCACTTGGAGCACTGTGCACAGTTCTGGTCTCCGTATACCTTGGTTAGACCACACTTGGAGCACTGTGCACAGTTCTGGTCTCCATATCCCTTGGTTGGACCACACTTGGAGCACTGTGCACAGTTCTGGTCTCCATATACCTTGGTTAGACCACACTTGGTGCACTGTGCACAGTTCTGGTCTCCATATACCTTGGTTAGACCACACTTGGAACACTGTGCACAGTTCTGGTCTCCATATACCTTGGTTAGACCACACTTGGAGCACTGTGCACAGTTCTGGTCTCCATATACCTTGGTTAGACCACACTTGGAACACTGTGCACAGTTCTGGTCTCCATATACCTTGGTTAGACCACACTTGGTGCACTGTGCACAGTTCTGGTCTCCACATACCTTGGTTGGACTGCACTTGGAGCACTGTGCACAGTTCTGGTCTCCATATACCTGGGTTGGACCACACTTGGAGCACTGTGCACAGTTCTGGTCTCCATATACCTGGGTTGGACCACACTTGGAGCACTGTGCACAGTTCTGGTCTCCATATACCTTGGTTAGACCACACTTGTAGCACTGTGCACAGTTCTGGTCTCCATATACCTTGGTTAGACCACACTTGGAGCACTGTGCACAGTTCTGGTCTCCATATACCTTGGTTAGATCACACTTGGAGCACTGTGCACAGTTCTGGTCTCCATATACCTGGGTTAGACCACACTTGGAGCACTGTGCACAGTTCTGGTCTCCATATACCTTGGTTAGACCACACTCGGAGCACTGTGCACAGTTCTGGTCTCCATATACCTGGGTTAGACCACACTTGGAGCACTGTGCACAGTTCTGGTCTCCATATACCTTGGTTAGACCACACTCGGAGCACTGTGCACAGTTCTGGTCTCCATATACCTTGGTTAGACCACACTCGGAGCACTGTGCACAGTTCTGGTCTCCATATTATAAAAAGGATATTGAGGCACTGGAGAAGGTGCAAAAAAAGATTTACAAGGATGATACCAGAACTGAGAGGTTATAACCATCAGGAAAGGCTGAACAGGCTGGGGGCTCTTCTCTCCAGAGAAGAGAAGGCTGAGGGGTGACCTGATAGAGGTCTTTAAAAATTCTGAAGGGGTTCGATAGGGTAGAAGATGTTTCAACTTGTGGGGGGAGACCAAAATTAGCGGCCATAAATATAAGATAAACACTAATAAATCCAATGGGGAATTCAGGAGAAACTTCTTTACCCAGAGAGCGGTGAGAATGTGGAACTCGCTCCCACGTGGAGTGGTCGAGGGGAATAGCGGAGATGGATTTAAGGGGAAGCCGGATAAACACATGAGGGAGAAAGGAATAGAAGGATAGGGGGAGAGGGTGAGATGGAGTAGGGAGGGAGGAGGCTCGTGTGGAGCATAAACACCAGCACGGACCAGATAACCCTCCTTGAGACCGACCTCTTTGACAAAACTTTTGGTCACCTGTCCTAATATCTCACGATGTGGTTTGGTGTCTGATTTACACTCCTGTGAACGCGGTTTACTTTAACGATGCTTTATAAATGCCCGTTGTCAGGATTGAAGATTGGAAGGTGCATATACATTTGAAGCTCCAGGTCAGGGAAAAAAAAACACAGCACGAAATGACTGTCTTTCTCTTTTTTTTTTGCATGATACTTTCAACACTGACGTGTAACATGGCTTCTCAACTTTGAGAGAGATTGAGAAACTGATGAGAGAGAGAGGCGTAGACTGTGGGAAATCACCAAGTTTAACAATAATTGGTGTGATCACAAAGTGGCCTTAGTTTGTAGATCGTGGGAGGTAGCCGAAGATTCACCAGAACGACACCCGGCGGCGGGGGGGTGCTAAAAGGGGTTAAATTCCGAGGACAGGTTTGCACAGACCGGGCTCGTGTTCCCTCGAGTGTAGGAGATTAAGGGGTGATCTCATCGAGGGGTTTGAGGTGATTAAAGGACTCGATAGGGTCGATAGAGAGAAGCTATTTCCTCTGGTGGGGGGAGTCCAGAACAAGGTGGGGGGGCAGAACCTTAAAATCAGAGCTCGGGCCGTTCAGGGGTGATGTCGGGAAGCACTTCATCACACAAAGGGGGGAGTGGGAATCTGGAACTCTCTCCCCCCAAAAAAAGCTGTCGGGGCCGGGGGTCAATTGGAAATATCAAGACTGAGATCGATAGATTTTTGTTGGGTATCGAGGGATAGGGAACCAAGGAGGGAAAATGGGGTTAAGATTCAGATCAACCATGATCCAGTTGAATGGCGGAGCAGGCCCGAGGGGCTGAATGGCCTCCTCCTGTTCCTAATGTAACAGGCTCGAGGGGGGGCTGAATGGCCTCCTCCTGTTCCGAATGTAACAGGCTCGAGGGGGGCCTGAATGGCCTCCTCCTGTTCCGAATGTAACAGGCTCGAGGGGGGGCTGAATGGCCTCCTCCTGTTCCGAATGTAACAGGCTCGAGGGGGGGCTGAATGGCCTCCTCCTGTTCCGAATGTAACAGGCTCGAGGGGGGGCTGAATGGCCTCCTCCTGTTCCTAATGTAACAGGCTCGAGGGGGGGCTGAATGGCCTCCTCCTGTTCCTAATGCAACAGGCTCGAAGGTCCATTTTGAAGCCAAGACGAAGGGGGTGGTTTCAATTGTCCCGGGGGTTCGCTATTAACCGAACGAGTCGATCGCCCAAACAATTCGCGTGCTCCAGCTCGACCCCCCCTTCCCTTTCACCGGGACGCCTTTCCTACCGCTTCCCGAGGAGTCGGAAGGGGCGGGCCAGCTTCCGCAGGACTCCCCCGTAGGCCTGGGCGAACTGCCGGTTCATCACGGCGTACAGCACGGGGTTGATGCAACCGTTGAGCCAGGTGAAGTTGGCGACGATCGCCTGGGCCAGCGGGGGGGCCCGGGCGTTGCCGTCGGCCACGTTGAGCAGGCAGAAGGGCAGGTAGCAGGCCACGAAGACCCCGAACATGGCCAGGCACATGCTGGTCACCCGGGTGAACTCGGAGGGTCCGGCCCGCCCCGTTCCCCCCCGCCGCCGCCGCCTCCTCTCCTCCCGTCGCGCGCCCTCCCCGGTCTGCCCCGAGGACGAGGCGGCGGAAGAGGACGACACCTCCCCCGCCACGGTGAAGACTTGCGGTGTTGCCGGGCGCGGGGGGCCGCCGGTCGTCTCCAGCCGGTGCTCCTCCAACGCCCGGTGAGCCGCCTTGACCTTCCTGTCGATGAGGAAGTAGAAGACCCCAATGGCGCCGAGCCCCAATCCAAACAGCAGCACCATCAGGACGGTGGTGTACGGCCGTCCTCTCGTGCGGTGGAAGCTGCAGGTGCAGACGGTCGGCAGGAACTCAAAGACGCCCCAAAGCGGGATGAAGAGAGCCAGAGCCACCAGCCAGGGTCCGGCCAGGAAGAAGGGCATGGTATACCTGGAGTAGACCCGGTCGAACCTCCTGGGGTCTGAGACCAGCACGTAGCGGCTGAGGGCGATGGTGGCCAGGTTGAAGATGGAGACCGAGTTGGCCACAAAGAGCAAGAGCCCAAAGACCCGGCACATGGTGTCCCCCTGCCTCCAGCCCAGGTGGACGTAAGTGTCGATGGTGATGGGCTGCAGGAAGGCGCAGTAGAGAAGATCAGCCAGGGTCAAGTTGAGGATGAGAAGATTGAACTTAGTCCTGAGTTTCCGGTCCACGATGAAGGCCAGCACCGTCATGACGTTCCCCACGGTCCCCACGGCGCTCACCGCCGTCCCCAGCAGCGCCCCGAAGTAGCGGTAGTGGGTCATCGAGGGGTCGCAGGTCAGGTTGGACGCGGTCAAGTTGGCATCCATCTTGGGCCGCCCAACGTTACTTGGTTGACGAGCAGGTTGCAAGTTGGATTCGACAAACCTCAGGAGTCTCCGTTGACCAACCAGTCTTGGCAGTAGTCAACACGGCCAACTCCAGTTGTTCTCGCTGTGTGCGCGTGTCTCTCTCTCTCTCTCTCTCCGTCGTTCCCTTTGCCTCCCCCTGCCTCGGTCACTTGCGAGACTAAATCGATGCTTATTTCCAGTCTCTGGTCCCTTCCTTTTCTGTTAAGTCCCCGCCTACACCCAAACGGGTTCTGAGCAACTGGAAGTCGTTGGCAGCTTCCCTTTTTCGACACTTCGCGAATTTAACTCTTTCCTCCTCAATTTTTTTTCCCCTCATCTGCTTGGCCCCCGTATCCTAACTCGCACCGAGTCCCGTTCACCCATCACCCACACTGTGCTCGCTGACCCACATCGGCTCCTGGTCCGGGAACGCCTCGATTTTAAACTCCTCACCCTCCTGTTCAAATCCCCTCCATGGCCTCCTCGCACCCCCTCCCGATCTCTGTAACCTCCTCCAGCCCCTACGACCCTCCGAGATCTCTGCGCTCCTCCAATTCTGGCCTCTTGTCCATCCCCCCCGATTTCCATCGCTCCCACCATTGGCGGCCGTGCCTTCAGCTGCCCGGGCCCCGAGCTCTGGAATTCCCTCCCTAAACCTCTCCGCCTCTCTCTCCTCCTTTAAGACGCTCCTTAAAACCTACCTCTTTGACCGAGCTTTTGGTCACCTGTCCCTAATATCTCCTCATGTGGCTCGGTGTCTGATTTATGCTCCTGTGGAGGGCCTCGGGGGGACGTTTTACTGCGTTAAAGGCTCTGGATAAATGCATGTTAGATATAAACACCCCGAACCCCTCGATTAGATTCCAGTCTGTAACTCACTCCCGGGTATCTGTTATTCTATATAAAAACCCCACTGAACCCCTCGATTAGATTCCAGCCTGTAACTCACTCCCGGGTATCTGTTATTCTATATATAAACCTCCCGAACCCCTTGATTAGATTCCAGTCTGTAACTCACTCCCGGGTATCTGTTATTCTATATATAAACCCCCGAACCCCTCAATTAGATTCCAGCCTGTAACTCACTCCCGGGTATCTGTTATTCTATATATAAACCCCCCGAACCCCTCGATTAGATTCCAGCCTGTAACTCACTCCCGGGTATCTGTTATTCTATATATAAACCCCCTGAACCTATCGATTAGATTCCAGTCTGTAACTCACTCCCTGGTATCTGTTATTCTATGTATAAACCCCCCGAACCCCTCGATTAGATTCCAGCCTGTAACTCACTCCCGGGTATCTGTTATTCTATATATAAACCCCCCGAACCCCTCGATTAGATTCCAGCCTGTAACTCACTCCCGGGTATCTGTTATTCTATATATAAACCCCCCGAACCCCTAGATTAGATTCCAGTCTGTAACTCACTCCCGGGTATCTGTTATTCTATATATAAACCTCCCGAACCCCTCGATTAGATTCCAGCCTGTAACTCACTCCCGGGTATCTGTTATTCTATATATAAACCCCCCGAACCCCTCGATTAGATTCCAGCCTGTAACTCACTCCCAGGTATCTGTTATTCTATATATAAACCCCCCGAACCCCTCGATTAGATTCCAGCCTGGAACTCACTCCCGGGTATCTGTTATTCTATATATAAACCCCCCGAACCCCTCGATTAGATTCCAGTCTGTAACTCACTCCCGGGTATCTGTTATTCTATATATAAACCCCCCGAACCCCTCGATTAGATTCCAGCCTGTAACTCACTCCCGGGTATCTGTTATTCCATATATAAACCTCCCGAACCCCTCGATTAGATTCCAGCCTGTAACTCACTCCCGGGTATCTGTTATTCTATATATAAACCTCCCGAACCCCTCGATTAGATTCCAGCCTGTAACTCACTCCCAGGTATCTGTTATTCTATATATAAACCCCCCGAACCCCTCGATTAGATTCCAGCCTGTAACTCACTCCCAGGTATCTGTTATTCTATATATAAACCCCCTGAACCCCTCGATTAGATTCCAGTCTGTAACTCACTCCCGGGTATCTGTTATTCTATATATAAACCCCCCGAACCCCTCGATTAGATTCCAGTCTGTAACTCACTCCTGGGTATCTGTTATTCTATATATAAACCCCCCCGAACCCCTCGATTAGATTCCAGCCTGTAACTCACTCCCGGGTATCTGTTATTCTATATATAAACCCCCCGAACCCCTCGATTAGATTCCAGCCTGTAACTCACTCCCAGGTATCTGTTATTCTATATATAAACCCCCCGAACCCCTCGATTAGATTCCAGCCTGTAACTCACTCCCGGGTATCTGTTATTCTATATATAAACCCCCTGAACCCCTCGATTAGATTCCAGCCTGTAACACACTCCCGGGTATCTGTTATTCTATATATAAACCCCCCGAACCCCTCGATTAGATTCCAGCCTGCAACTCACTCCCGGGTATCTGTTATTCTATATATAAACCCCCCGAACCCCTCGATTAGATTCCAGTCTGTAACTCACTCCCGGGTATCTGTTATTCTATATATAAACCCCCCGAACCCCTCGATTAGATTCCAGTCTGTAACTCACTCCCGGGTATCTGTTATTCTATATATAAACCCCCCGAACCCCTCGATTAGATTCCAGTCTGTAACTCACTCCCGGGTATCTGTTATTCTATATATAAACCCCCCCGAACCCCTCGATTAGATTCCAGTCTGTAACTCACTCCCGGGTATCTGTTATTCTATATATAAACCCCCCCGAACCCCTCGATTAGATTCCAGTCTGTAACTCACTCCCGGGTATCTGTTATTCTATATATAAACACCCCGAACCCCTCGATTAGATTCCAGCCTGTAACTCACTCCCGGGTATCTGTTATTCTATATATAAACCCCCCCGAACCCCTCGATTAGATTCCAGTCTGTAACTCACTCCCGGGTATCTGTTATTCTATATATAAACCCCCCCGAACCCCTCGATTAGATTCCAGCCTGTCACTCACTCCCGGGTATCTGTTATTCTATATATAAACCCCCCGAACCCCACGATTAGATTCCAGTCTGTAACTCACTCCCGGGTATCTGTTATTCTATATATAAACCCCCCGAACCCCTCGATTAGATTCCAGTCTGTAACTCACTCCCGGGTATCTGTTATTCTATATATAAACCCCCCCGAACCCCTCGATTAGATTCCAGTCTGTAACTCACTCCCGGGTATCTGTTATTCTATATATAAACCCCCCGAACCCCTCGATTAGATTCCAGCCTGTGACTCACTCCCGGATATCTGTTATTCTATATATAAACCCCCCGAACCTATCGATTAGATTCCAGTCTGGAACTCACTCCCGGGTATCTGTTATTCTATATATAAACCCCCCGAACCCTTCGATTAGATTCCAGCCTGTAACTCACTCCCGGGTATCTGTTATTCTATATATAAACCCCCCGAACCCCTCGATTAGATTCCAGCCTGTAACTCACTCCCGGGTATCTGTTATTCTATATATAAACCCCCCGAACCCCTCGATTAGATTCCAGTCTGTAACTCACTCCCGGGTATCTGTTATTCTATATATAAACCCCCCCGAACCCCTCGATTAGATTCCAGTCTGTAACTCACTCCCGGGTATCTGTTATTCTATATATAAACCCCCCGAACCCCTCGATTAGATTCCAGCCTGTAACTCACTCCCGGGTATCTGTTATTCTATATATAAACCCCCCGAACCCCTCGATTAGATTCCAGCCTGTAACTCACTCCCAGGTATCTGTTATTCTATATATAAACCCCCCGAACCCCTCGATTAGATTCCAGTCTGGAACTCACTCCCGGGTATCTGTTATTCTATATATAAACCCCCCGAACCCCTCGATTAGATTCCAGTCTGTAACTCACTCCCGGGTATCTGTTATTCTATATATAAACCCCCCGAACCCCTCGATTAGATTCCAGCCTGTAACTCACTCCCGGGTATCTGTTATTCTATATATAAACCCCCCGAACCCCTCGATTAGATTCCAGCCTGTAACTCACTCCCAGGTATCTGTTATTCTATATATAAACCCCCCGAACCCCTCGATTAGATTCCAGTCTGTAACTCACTCCCGGGTATCTGTTATTCTATATATAAACCCCCCGAACCCCTCGATTAGATTCCAGTCTGTAACTCACTCCCGGGTATCTGTTATTCTACATATAAACCCCCCGAACCCCTCGATTAGATTCCAGTCTGTAACTCACTCCCGGGTATCTGTTATTCGATATATAAACCCCCCGAACCCCTCGATTAGATTCCAGTCTGTAACTCACTCCCGGGTATCTGTTATTCTATATATAAACCCCCCCGAACCCCTCGATTAGATTCCAGTCTGTAACTCACTCCCGGGTATCTGTTATTCTATATATAAACCCCCCCGAACCCCTCGATAAGATTCCAGTCTGTAACTCACTCCCGGGTATCTGTTATTCTATATATAAACTCCCCGAACCCCTCGATTAGATTCCAGTCTGTAACTCACTCCCGGGTATCTGTTATTCTATATATAAACTCCCCGAACCCCTCGATTAGATTCCAGTCTGTAACTCACTCCCGGGTATCTGTTATTCTATATATAAACCCCCCGAACCCCTCGATTAGATTCCAGTCTGTAACTCACTCCCGGGTATCTGTTATTCTATATATAAACCCCCCGAACCCCTCGATTAGATTCCAGCCTGTAACTCACTCCCGGGTATCTGTTATTCTATATATAAACCCCCCGAACCCCTCGATTGGATTCCAGCCTGTAACTCACTCCCGGGTATCTTATTCTATATATAAACCCCCCGAACCCCTCGATTAGATTCCAGTCTGTAACTCACTCTCGGGTATCTGTTACTCTATATATCAACCCCTCCGAACCCCTCGATTAGATTCCAGCCTGTAACTCACTCCCGGATATCTGTTATTCTATATATAAACCCCCCGAACCCCTCGATTAGATTCCAGCCTGTAACTCACTCCCGGGTATCTGTTATTCTATATATAAACCCCCCGGACCCCTCGATTAGATTCCAGTCTGTAACTCACTCCCGGGTATCTGTTATTCTATATATAAACCCCACCGAACCCCTCGATTAGATTCCAGTCTGTAACTCACTCCCGGGTATCTGTTATTCTATATATAAACACCCCGAACCCCTCGATTTGATTCCAGCCTGTAACTCACTCCCGGGTATCTGTTATTCTATATATAAACCCCCCGAACCCCTCGATTAGATTCCAGTCTGTAACTCACTCCCGGGTATCTGTTATTCTATATATAAACCCCCCGAACCCCTCGATTAGATTCCAGCCTGTAACTCACTCCCGGGTATCTGTTATTCTATATATAAACACCCCGAACCCCTCGATTGGATTCCAGCCTGTAACTCACTCCCGGGTATCTTATTCTATATATAAACCCCCCGAACCCCTCGATTAGATTCCAGTCTGTAACTCACTCTCGGGTATCTGTTCCTCGAGATATCAACCCCCCCGAACCCCTCGATTAGATTCCAGTCTGTAACTCACTCCCGGGTATCTGTTATTCTATATATAAACCCCCCGAACCCCTCGATTAGATTCCAGTCTGTAACTCACTCCCGGGTATCTGTTATTCTATATATAAACCCCCCGAACCCCTCGATTAGATTCCAGTCTGTAACTCACTCCCGGGTATCTGTTATTCTATATATAAACCCCCCGAACCCCTCGATTAGATTCCAGTCTGTAACTCACTCCCGGGTATCTGTTATTCTATATATAAACCCCCCCGAACCCCTCGATTAGATTCCAGTCTGTAACTCACTCCCGGGTATCTGTTATTCTATATATAAACCCCCCGAACCCCTCGATTAGATTCCAGCCTGTATCTCACTCCCGGGTATCTGTTATTCTATATATAAACCCCCCGAACCCCTCGATTAGATTCCAGCCTGTAACTCACTCCCGGGTATCTGTTATTCTATATATAAACCCCCCCGAACCCCTCGATTAGATTCCAGTCTGTAACTCACTCCCGGGTATCTGTTATTCTATATATAAACCCCCCGAACCCCTCGATTAGATTCCAGTCTGTAACTCACTCCCGGGTATCTGTTACTCTATATATAAACACCCCGAACCCCTCGATTAGATTCCAGTCTGTAACTCACTCCCGGGTATCTGTTATTCTATATATAAAGCCCCCCGAACCCCTCGATTAGATTCCAGTCTGTAACTCACTCCCGGGTATCTGTTATTCTATATATAAACACCCCGAACCCCTCGATTGGATTCCAGCCTGTAACTCACTCCCGGGTATCTGTTATTCTATATATAAACCCCCCCGAACCCCTCGATTAGATTCCAGTCTGTAACTCACTCCCGGGTATCTGTTATTCTATATATAAACACCCCGAACCCCTCGATTAGATTCCAGTCTGTAACTCACTCCCGGGTATCTGTTATTCTATATATAAACCCCCCGAACCCCTCGATTAGATTCCAGTCTGTAACTCACTCCCGGGTATCTGTTATTCTATATATAAACACCCCGAACCCCTCGATTGGATTCCAGCCTGTAACTCACTCCCGGGTATCTGTTATTCTATATATAAACCCCCCCGAACCCCTCGATTAGATTCCAGCCTGTAACTCACTCCCGGGTATCTGTTATTCTATATATAAACCCCCCCGAACCCCTCGATCAGATTCCAGTCTGTAACTCACTCCCGGGTATCTGTTACTCTATATATAAACCCCCCGAACCCCTCGATTAGATTCCAGCCTGTATCTCACTCCCGGGTATCTGTTATTCTATATATAAACCCCCCGAACCCCTCGATTAGATTCCAGCCTGTAACTCACTCCCGGGTATCTGTTATTCTATATATAAACCCCCCGAACCCCTCGATTAGATTCCAGTCTGTAACTCTCTCCCGGGTATCTGTTATTCTATATATAAACCCCCCCGAACCCCTCGATTAGATTCCAGTCTGTAACTCACTCCCGGGTATCTGTTATTCTGTATATAAACCCCCCCGAACCCCTCGATTCGATTCCAGTCTGCAACTCACTCCCGGGTATCTGTTATTCTATATATAAACCCCCCCGAACCCCTCGATTAGATTCCAGTCTGTAACTCACTCCCAGGTATCTGTTATTCTATATATAAACCCCCCCGAACCCCTCGATTAGATTCCAGTCTGTAACTCACTCCCGGGTATCTGTTACTCTATATATAAACACCCCGAACCCCTCGATTAGATTCCAGTCTGTAACTCACTCCCGGGTATCTGTTATTCTATATATAAACCCCCCCGAACCCCTCGATTAGATTCCAGTCTGTAACTCACTCCCGGGTATCTGTTATTCTATATATAAACACCCCGAACCCCTCGATTGGATTCCAGCCTGTAACTCACTCCCGGGTATCTGTTATTCTATATATAAACCCCCCCGAACCCCTCGATTAGATTCCAGTCTGTAACTCACTCCCGGGTATCTGTTATTCTATATATAAACACCCCGAACCCCTCGATTAGATTCCAGTCTGTAACTCACTCCCGGGTATCTGTTATTCTATATATAAACCCCCCGAACCCCTCGATTAGATTCCAGTCTGTAACTCACTCCCGGGTATCTGTTATTCTATATATAAACACCCCGAACCCCTCGATTGGATTCCAGCCTGTAACTCACTCCCGGGTATCTGTTATTCTATATATAAACCCCCCGAACCCCTCGATTAGATTCCAGTCTGTAACTCTCTCCCGGGTATCTGTTATTCTATATATAAACCCCCCCGAACCCCTCGATTAGATTCCAGTCTGTAACTCACTCCCGGGTATATGTTATTCTGTATATAAACCCCCCCGAACCCCTCGATTCGATTCCAGTCTGCAACTCACTCCCGGGTATCTGTTATTCTATATATAAACCCCCCCGAACCCCTCGATTAGATTCCAGTCTGTAACTCACTCCCAGGTATCTGTTATTCTATATATAAACCCCCCCGAACCCCTCGATTAGATTCCAGTCTGTAACTCACTCCCGGGTATCTGTTATTCTATATATAAACACCCCGAACCCCTCGATTAGATTCCAGCCTGTAACTCACTCCCGGGTATCTGTTATTCTATATATAAACCCCCCCTGAACCCCTCGATTAGATTCCAGCCTGTAACTCACTCCCGGGTATCTGTTACTCTAGAGATAAACCCCCCCGAACCCCTCGATTGGATCCCAGCCTGTAACTCACTCCCGGGTGTCTGTTTTTTTGATTCGTTCATGGGATGTGGGCATCGCTTGGCGAGGCCGGCATTTATTGCCCATCCCCAATTGCCCCTCGAGAAGGTGACGGTGAGCTGCCTGCATGACAACTGAGAGACTTCCTGGGCCATTTCAGAGGGGCAGTTAAGAACGTTGCTGTGGGGACTGGAGTCACGTATTGGCCCAGACCGGGTAAGGACGACAGGTTTCCTTCCCTAAAGGGGCATTGGTGAACCAGATGGGTTTTTAACGACAATCCAGTAGTTTCAGGGTCACCATTACCGATACTGGCTTTTTATTCCAGACTTTATTTAATTAACTGCATTTAAATTCTGACCGGATTATCGGTCCAGGCCTCCGGATTACTGGTCCAGTCACATAACCGCCATGCTACCGCGCCCAATAATTTAGGGGGGAAACGCGGCAGCCGACTTGCGCACAGCAAGATCCCAAATGCACGCAGTCCCCCTCCCCCTCCCCCCACAACCAACATCACTATTAAAACGCTGCTCATCCAACAACGACAGGTCCACAGGAAGAGGTCTCGTTGTCGAAACCGCCCTGAAAAAGAAAAGGGCGAAAAGAAACAGGAAGGCAGTGAATTTCTCAAACGAGAGCCGTGTGGTGTAACAGCGAGAAGGTGACGAGGGGGAGGGGGAGGGGGGAGGGGGAGGGGGGAGGGGGAGGGGGAGGGAGGGGGAGGGGGGGAGGGGGAGGGGGAGGGGGGCCACGGACGGACCGCAGACCGACACGCAGGGAAAGGCGCAATCCGAACGTTCTCTGCCCGCGTCTGACGTCAAAGGAAAGGGGAGCGGTGCCTTGCTGGGACGTTGGCGCGGATTCGGGGAGTTAGTTACAGGTCAGCCCAATCGGCCGGGATCAAAGCCTTCCCCGACGGCTGAAATGAACCACAAGGGCTGCAGGCGGTAACACCTCAGCTCAACGTCATCCGGCCTCTTTACCGTGACGTGAAATTTCACGCCATTAAACAGTCGCCTGTGAAAATGGCTACAGCGGCTGCGACTCTCTGTAATATACACAGGGGCTGCTACTCTCTGTAATATACACAGGGGCTGCTACTCTCTGTAATATACACAGGGGCTGCTACTCTCTGTAATATACACAGCGGCTGCTATTCTCTATAATATACACAGCGGCTGCAACTCTCTATAATATACACAGGGGCTGCTACTCTCTGTAATATACACAGGGGCTGCTACTCTCTGTAATATACACAGGGGCTGCTACTCTCTGTAATATACACAGGGGCTGCTACTCTCTGTAATATACACAGGGGCTGCTACTCTCTGTAATATACACAGGGGCTGCTACTCTCCGTAATATACACAGCGGCTGCTACTCTCTGTAATATACGCAGGGGCTGCTACTCTCTGTAATATACACAGGGGCTGCTACTCTCTGTAATATACACAGGGGCTGCTACTCTCTGTAATACACACAGGGGCTGCTACTCTCTGTAATATACACAGGGGCTGCTACTCTCTGTAATATACACAGCGGCTGC
Organism: Heptranchias perlo; assembly: GCF_035084215.1. Classification (NCBI taxonomy): domain Eukaryota; kingdom Metazoa; phylum Chordata; class Chondrichthyes; order Hexanchiformes; family Hexanchidae; genus Heptranchias; species Heptranchias perlo. The sequence continues at coordinate 319,906 of NW_027139320.1, read as the reverse complement.
TACTCTCTGTAATATACTCAGGGGCTGCTATTCTCTGTAATATACACAGGGGCTGCTACTCTCTGTAATATACACAGGGGCTGCTACTCTCTGTAATATACACAGGGGCTGCGACTCTCTGTAATATACACAGGGGCTGCTACTCTCTATAATATACACAGGGGCTGCTACTCTCTGTAATATACACAGGGGCTGCTACTCTCTGTAATATACACAGGGGCTGCTACTCTCTGTAATATACACAGGGGCTGCTACTCTCTGTAATATACACAGCGGCTGCTACTCTCTGTAATATACACAGGGGCTGCTACTCTCTGTAATATACACAGGGGCTGCTACTCTCTATAATATACACAGGGGCTGCTACTCTCTGTAATATACACAGGGGCTGCTACTCTCTGTAATATACACAGGGGCTGCTACTCTCTGTAATATACACAGGGGCTGCTACTCTCTATAATATACACAGCGGCTGCTACTCTCCGTAATATACACAGGGGCTGCTATTCTCTGTAATATACACAGGGGCTGCGAATCTCTGTAATATACACAGGGGCTGCTACTCTCTGTAATATACACAGGGGCTGCTACTCTCTATAATATACACAGGGGCTGCTACTCTCTGTAATATACACAGGGGCTGCTACTCTCTGTAATATACACAGGGGCTGCTACTCTCTGTAATATACACAGGGGCTGCGACTCTCTGTAATATACACAGGGGCTGCTACTCTCTGTAATATACACAGGGGCTGCTACTCTCTATAATATACACAGGGGCTGCTACTCTCTGTAATATACACAGGGGCTGCTACTCTCTATAATATACACAGCGGCTGCTACTCTCCGTAATATACACAGGGGCTGCTACTCTCTGTAATATACACAGGGGCTGCGACTCTCTATAATATACACAGCGGCTGCTACTCTCTGTAATATACACAGGGGCTGCTACTCTCTGTAATATACACAGGGGCTGCTACTCTCTGTAATATACACAGGGGCTGCGACTCTCTGTAATATACACAGGGGCTGCTACTCTCTGTAATATACACAGGGGCTGCTACTCTCTGTAATATACACAGGGGCTGCTACTCTATAATATACACAGGGGCTGCTACTTTCTAAAATATACACAGGGGCTGCTACTCTCTGTAATATACACAGGGGCTGCGACTCTCTGTAATATACACAGGGGCTGCTACTCTCTATAATATACACAGGGGCTGCTACTCTCTGTAATATACACAGGGGCTGCTACTCTCTGTAATATACACAGGGGCTGCTACTCTCTGTAATATACACAGGGGCTGCTACTCTCTGTAATATACACAGCGGCTGCTACTCTCTGTAATATACACAGGGGCTGCTACTCTCTGTAATATACACAGGGGCTGCTACTCTCTATAATATACACAGGGGCTGCTACTCTCTGTAATATGCACAGGGGCTGCTACTCTCTGTAATATACACAGGGGCTGCTACTCTCTGTAATATACACAGGGGCTGCTACTCTCTATAATATACACAGCGGCTGCTACTCTCCGTAATATACACAGGGGCTGCTATTCTCTGTAATATACACAGGGGCTGCGAATCTCTGTAATATACACAGGGGCTGCTACTCTCTGTAATATACACAGGGGCTGCTACTCTCTATAATATACACAGGGGCTGCTACTCTCTGTAATATACACAGGGGCTGCTACTCTCTGTAATATACACAGGGGCTGCTACTCTCTGTAATATACACAGGGGCTGCTACTCTCTGTAATATACACAGGGGCTGCTACTCTCTATAATATACACAGCGGCTGCTACTCTCCGTAATATACACAGGGGCTGCTACTCTCTGTAATATACACAGGGGCTGCGACTCTCTATAATATACACAGCGGCTGCTACTCTCTGTAATATACACAGGGGCTGCTACTCTCTGTAATATACACAGGGGCTGCTACTCTCTGTAATATACACAGGGGCTGCGACTCTCTGTAATATACACAGGGGCTGCTACTCTCTGTAATATACACAGGGGCTGCTACTCTCTGTAATATACACAGGGGCTGCTACTCTCTATAATATACACAGGGGCTGCTACTTTCTAAAATATACACAGGGGCTGCTACTCTCTATAATATACACGGGGGCTGCTACTCTCTATAATATACACAGGGGCTGCTATTCTCTATAATATTCATGGGGGCGGCTATTCTCTATAATATACACGGGGGCTGCTATTCTCTATAATATACAAAGGGGCTGCTATTCTCTATAATATACATGGGGGCTGCTATTCTCTATAATATACACAGGGGCTGCTATTCTCTATAATATAGACGGGGGCTGCTATTCCCTATAATATACACAGGGGCTGCTATTCTCTATAATATTCATGGGGGCTGCTATTCTGTATAATATACACGGGGGCTGCTATTCTCTGTAATATACACAGGGGCTGCTATTCTCTGTAATATACACAGGGGCTGCTATTCTCTATAATATACACAGGGGCTGCTATTCTCTATAATATTCACGGCGGCTGCTATTCTCTATAATATACACGGGGGCTGCTATTCTCTATAATATACACAGGGGCTGCTATTCTCTATAATATTCACGGGGGCTGCTATTCTCTATAATATACACAGGGGCTGCTATTCATTATAATATACACAGGGGCTGCTATTCATTATAATATACACAGGGGCTGCTATTCTCTATAATATACACAGGGGCTGCTATTCTCTATAATATACACAGGGGCTGCTATTCTCTATAATAGACACAGGGGCTGTTATTCTCTATAATATACACGGGGGCTGCTATTCATTATAATATACACAGGGGCTGCTATTCTCTATAATATACACAGGGGCTGCTATTCTCTATAATATACACAGGGGCTGCTATTCTCTATAATCGACACAGGGGCTGCTATTCTCCATAATATTCACGGCGGCTGCTATTCTCTATAATATACACGGGGGCTGCTATTCTCCATAATATACACGGGGGCTGCTATTCTCTATAATATACACAGGGGCTGCTATTCATTATAATAAACACAGGGGCTGCTATTCTCTATAATATAGACGGGGGCTGCTATTCTCTGTAATAGACACAGGGGCTGCTATTCTCTATAATATACACAGGGGCTGCTGTTCTCTGTAATATACACAGGGGCTGCTATTCTCTATAATATAGACGGGGGCTGCTATTCTGTATAATATACACAGGGGCTGCTATTCTCTGTAATATACACAGCGGCTGCTACTCTCTATAATATACACAGCGGCTGCTACTCTCTGTAATATACACGGGGCTGCTATTCTCTGTAATATACACAGCGGCTGCTACTCTCTGTAATATACACGGGGCTGCTATTCTCTGTAATATACACAGCGGCTGCTACTCTCTATAATATACACAGAGGCTGCTATTCTCTGTAATATACACAGAGGCTGCTACTCTCTGTAATATATTCAGGGGCTGCTACTCTCTATAATATACACAGGGGCTGCTGTTCTCTGTAATATACACAGGGGCTGCTATTCTCTATAATATAGACGGGGGCTGCTATTCTGTATAATATACACAGGGGCTGCTATTCTCTGTAATATACACAGCGGCTGCTACTCTCTATAATATACACAGCGGCTGCTACTCTCTGTAATATACACGGGGCTGCTATTCTCTGTAATATACACAGCGGCTGCTACTCTCTGTAATATACACGGGGCTGCTATTCTCTGTAATATACACAGCGGCTGCTACTCTCTATAATATACACAGAGGCTGCTACTCTCTGTAATATACACAGGGGCTGCTGTTCTCTATAATATACACAGGGGCTGCTATTCTCTGTAATATACACAGCGGCGGCTACTCTCTGTAATATACACAGGGGCTGCTACTCTCTGTAATACACACAGGGGCTGCTATTCTCTATAATATACACAGGGGCTGCTATTCTCTGTAATATACACAGGGGCTGCTATTCTCTGTAATATACATAGGGGCTGCTATTCTCTGTAATATATACAGGGGCTGCTACTCTCTATAATATACACAGCGGCTGCTACTCTCTATAATATACACAGCGGCTGCTACTCTCTATAATACACACAGGGGCTGCTACTCTCTATAATATACACAGGGGCTGCTACTCTCTATAATATACACAGCGGCTGCTACTCTCTATAATATACACAGCGGCTGCTACTCTCTGTAATATACACAGGGGCTGCTACTCTCTGTAATATACACGGGGGCTGCTATTCTCTATAATATACACAGGGGCTGCTACTCTCTGTAATATACACAGGGGCTGCTACTCTCTATAATATACACAGCGGCTGCTACTCTCTGTAATATACACAGGGGCTGCTACTCTCTATAATATACACAGGGGCTGCTACTCTCTATAATATACACAGCGGCTGCTACTCTCTATAATATACACAGCGGCTGCTACTCTCTATAATATACACAGCGGCTGCTACTCTCTGTAATATATACAGGGGCTGCTACTCTCTGTAATATACACGGGGGCTGCTATTCTCTATAATATACACAGGGGCTGCTACTCTCTGTAATATACACAGGGGCTGCTACTCTCTATAATATACACAGCGGCTGCTACTCTCTGTAATATACACAGGGGCTGCTATTCTCTATAATATACACAGGGGCTTCTACTCTCTATAATATACACAGCGGCTGCTATTCTCTATAATATACACAGGGGCTTCTACTCTCTGTAATATACACAGGGGCTGCTACTCTCTATAATATACACAGCGGCTGCTATTCTCTATAATATACACAGGGGCTTCTACTCTCTATAATATACACAGGGGCTGCTACTCTCTATAATATACACAGGGGCTGCTACTCTCTATAATATTCATAGGGGCGGCTATTCTCTATAATATACACAGGGGCTGCTATTCTCTATAATATTCATAGAGGCGGCTATTCTCTATAATATACACAGGGGCTGCTATTCTCTATAATATACAAAGGGGCTGCTATTCTCTATAATATACACGGGGGCTGCTATTCTCTATAATATACACAGGGGCTGCTATTCTCTATAATATACACGGGGGCTGCTATTCATTATAATATACACAGGGGCTGCTATTCTCTATAATATACACAGGGGCTGCTATTCTCTATAATATACACGGGGGCTGCTATTCTCTATAATATACACAGCGGCTGCGACTCTCTGTAATATACACAGGGGCTGCGACTCTCTATAATACACACAGCGGCTGCTACTCTCTGTAATATACACAGGGGCTGCTACTCTCTGTAATATACACAGGGGCTGCTACTCTCTGTAATATACACAGGGGCTGCGACTCTCTGTAATATACACAGGGGCTGCTACTCTCTGTAATATACACAGGGGCTGCTACTCTCTATAATATACACAGGGGCTGCTACTTTCTAAAATATACACAGGGGCTGCTACTCTCGATAATATACACGGGGGCTGCTACTCTCTATAATATACACAGGGGCTGCTATTCTCTATAATATTCATGGGGGCGGCTATTCTCTGTAATATACACGGGGGCTGCTATTCTCTATAATATACAAAGGGGCTGCTATTCTCTATAATATACACGGGGGCTGCTATTCTCTATAATATACACAGGGGCTGCTATTCTCTATAATATAGACGGGGGCTGCTATTCCCTATAATATACACAGGGGCTGCTATTCTCTATAATATTCATGGGGGCTGCTATTCTGTATAATATACACGGGGGCTGCTATTCTCTGTAATATGCACAGGGGCTGCTATTCTCTGTAATATACACAGGGGCTGCTATTCTCTATAATATACACAGGGGCTGCTATTCTCTATAATATACACAGGGGCTGCTATTCTCTATAATATTCACGGCGGCTGCTATTCTCTATAATATACACGGGGGCTGCTATTCTCTATAATATACACAGGGGCTGCTATTCTCTATAATATTCACGGGGGCTGCTATTCTCTATAATATACACAGGGGCTGCTATTCATTATAATATACACAGGGGCTGCTATTCATTATAATATACACAGGGGCTGCTATTCTCTATAATATACACAGGGGCTGCTATTCTCTATAATCAACACAGGGGCTGCTATTCTCTATAATATACACAGGGGCTGCTGTTCTCTGTAATATACACAGGGGCTGCTATTCTCTATAATATAGACGGGGGCTGCTATTCTGTATAATATACACAGGGGCTGCTATTCTCTGTAATATACACAGCGGCTGCTACTCTCTATAATATACACAGCGGCTGCTACTCTCTGTAATATACACGGGGCTGCTATTCTCTGTAATATACACAGCGGCTGCTACTCTCTATAATATACACAGAGGCTGCTACTCTCTGTAATATACACAGGGGCTGCTATTCTCTATAATATACACAGGGGCTGCTATTCTCTGTAATATACACAGCGGCGGCTACTCTCTGTAATATACACAGGGGCTGCTACTCTCTGTAATATACACAGGGGCTGCTATTCTCTGTAATATATACAGGGGCTGCTACTCTCTATAATATACACAGCGGCTGCTACTCTCTATAATATACACAGGGGCTGCTACTCTCTATAATTTCCACAGGGGCTGCTACTCTCTATAATATACACAGCGGCTGCTACTCTCTATAATATACACAGCGGCTGCTACTCTCTATAATATACACAGCGGCTGCTACTCTCTGTAATATACACAGGGGCTGCTACTCTCTGTAATATACACGGGGGCTGCTATTCTCTATAATATACACAGGGGCTGCTACTCTCTGTAATATACACAGGGGCTGCTACTCTCTATAATATACACAGCGGCTGCTACTCTCTGTAATATACACAGGGGCTGCTACTCTCTATAATATACACAGGGGCTGCTACTCTCTATAATATACACAGGGGCTGCTACTCTCTATAATATTCATAGGGGCGGCTATTCTCTATAATATACACAGGGGCTGCTATTCTCTATAATATTCATAGGGGCGGCTATTCTCTATAATATACACAGGGGCTGCTATTCTCTATAATATACAAAGGGGCTGCTATTCTCTATAATATACACGGGGGCTGCTATTCTCTATAATATACACGGGGGCTGCTATTCATTATAATATACACAGGGGCTGCTATTCTCTACAATATACACGGGGGCTGCTATTCATTATAATATACACAGGGGCTGCTATTCTCTATAATATACACAGGGGCTGCTTTTCTCTATAATATACACGGGGGCTGCTATTCTCTATAATATACACAGGGGCTGCTATTCATTATAATATACACAGGGGCTGCTATTCTCTATAATATACACAGGGGCTGCTATTCTCTATAATATACACGGGGGCTGCTATTCTCTATAATATTCACGGGGGCTGCTATTCATTACAATATACACAGGGGCTGCTATTCTCTATAATATACACAGGGGCTGCTATTATCTGTAATATACACAGGGGCTGCTATTCTCTATGATATAAACTGTACTCATATTAAAGCAGGGATGAGAGAATAGTTGGGGATTACTGTCGACAAAACAATCTGCATTTATCCAGAGCCTTTTAACGTAGTAAAACGTCCCCCGAGGCCCTTCACAGGAGCATAAATCAGACAGAAATCAGACCCCGAGCCACATAAGGAGATATTAGGACAGGTGACCAAAAGCTTGGACAAAGAGGGAGGTTTTAAGGAGCGTCTTAAAGGAGGAGAGAGAGGCGGAGAGGAAGGAAGAGATAATGTGCATTTCTAGAGCCCCTTTCATGTCCTCGGGACGTCCCAAAGCTTTACAGCCCATGAAGTACTTTTTAAATTGCGGTCACTGTTGTAATGTAGGAAACGCAGCAGACAATTTGCGCACAGCAAGATCCCACAAACAGCGACGTGATAAATGACCAGATAATCTGTTTTTTTTGGTGATGTTGGTTGAGGGATAAATATCGGCCCCCAGGACACCGGGGAGAACTCCCCCACCCTGCTCTTCTTCGAAATAGTGGCCGTGGGATCTTTTACATCCACCTGAGAGGGGCAGACGGGGCCCTCGGTTTAACATCTCATCCGAAAGACGGCACCTCTGTCAGTGCGGCGCTCCCTCAGCACTGACCCTCTGACAGTGCAGCGCTCCCTCAGTACTGACCCTCCGACAGTGCGGCGCTCCCTCAGTACTGACCCTCCGACAGTGCAGCGCTCCCTCAGTACTGACCCTCCGACAGTGCGGCGCTCCCTCAGTACTGACCCTCCGACAGTGCGGCGCTCCCTCAGTACTGACCCTCCGACAGTGCGGCGCTCCCTCAGTACCGACCCTCCGACAGTGCGGCGCTCCCTCAGTACCGACCCTCCGACAGTGCGGCGCTCCCTCAGTACTGACCCTCCGACAGTGCGGCGCTCCCTCAGTACTGCCCCTCCGACAGTGCAGCGCTCCCTCAGTACCGACCCTCCGACAGTGCGGCGCTCCCTCAGTACCGACCCTCCGACAGCGCGGCGCTCCCTCAGTACTGACCCTCCGACAGTGCGGCGCTCCCTCAGTACCGACCCTCCGACAGTGCGGCGCTCCCTCAGTACTGCCCCTCCGACAGTGCAGCGCTCCCTCAGTACTGACCCTCCGACAGTGCAGCGCTCCCTCAGTACCGACCCTCCGACAGTGCGGCGCTCCCTCAGTACCGACCCTCCGACAGCGCAGCGCTCCCTCAGTTCTGGCATTGGGAGTGTCGGCCTGGATTATGGGGCTCGAGTCTCTGAAGTGGGGGCTCGATTCCAGTACCTTCTGACTCAGAGGGGAGAGAGAGAGAGAGAGAGAGAGAGATACCCACTGAGGCACGGCCTGACACTACGACCCACAAAAGGGACCTTTATCTAATTGGCAATCTGTCGTTTGGTTTGGAAATCCCCCGTGGCCCCCAGAGTGAGAAAAGCTCGGAAACGGTTCGGAGGTGGGGCGGGCCGTTTCAAAACCTTCCGCGATGCTGGGACCCCGTCTCTTTTTTTTCAAAACTCTATTTGCGAGAAGGAAAAGGGGAAGAAGATTCTGGAACGAGCTACGCTGGCAAGAGGAAATGAGGAAATAGGAAGGAGGCTTGGTCGCTCGGCTGCACCCTCGCTGGGGTTTATGAGGGCGAGCTGGGGCCGAGCTCCGAGGCAGAACGAGGGGGAAAGTGTGCGCTCTGAAAACCTCGCTCGCTCGCTCGCTCGCCCTTCCGACTCCTCGGCGAACCGGGCAGATGGACCTCAACGCGACCTACGGTAACGCCAGCTGCCACCCAGCGGTGATTAATTACCGCTATTTCGGAGCGCTGCTGGGGATCCTGGTCACCGTCGTTGGGACCGCAGGCAACGTCATGACCATCCTGGCCTTCGCCACGGAGAAGAAACTGCGGACGAGGTTTAACCTCCTCATCCTGAACCTGACGTTCTCTGACCTCCTCTACTGCGCCTTCCTGCAGCCCGTGACGGTCGACACCTTCATGCACTTCACCTGGAGGCAGGGCGAGACCATGTGCCGGGTTTTTGGGTTCCTCCTCTTCGTGGCCAACGCGGTCTCCATCTTCAACCTGGTCCTCATCGCCATGAGCCGCTACGTGCTGATCTCCGACCCCCAGGTGTTCGACCGGCTTTACTCCAGGCGGACCATGCCCTTCTTCATGGCCGGCCCCTGGGCCTTGGGCGCGTCGCTCTTCGGGCCCCTCTGGAGCATCTACGTCTTCCTCCCCGCCGTCTGCACCTGCAGCTTCCACCGCGGCCGAGGGAGGCCGTACACCACCGTCCTCATGGCCTTCATGTTCGGGGTGGGCCTGAGCTGCATTGGAGTCTTCTACTTTCTCATTGACAGGAAGGTCAAGGCCGCCTCCAAAGCCCTGGAGCAGCATCGGCTGCAGCACGAGGCCAGCAGGAGGCGGAGAGCCAGGAGGCCCAAGCTGCCGGGCGAGCTCTCCGGCACGGACAGCGGCGTGGACTCCCAGTCGGGGGTGACGGAGGAGACCAGCGTGGACCAGGAGGCTCCGGGCGGCCAGCGCCCGGCCCCAGGTGCGGCGGAGAAAGATCAGGCGCCCGGGGCCTGCCCCCAGGCCAAGAAGAGCAGCAACAGCGAGTTCAAGAGGGTGACGCGCATGTGCTTTGCCATGTTCCTGGTCTACCTGATCTGTTACTTCCCCTTCTGCGTCCTGCACGTGGCGGACGGGCGGAAGAGGGCCCCAATCCTGCTCCACATGGTGGCCGGGAACTTCACCTGGTTTAACAGTTGCGTCAATCCCATCCTCTACGCTGTGATGAATCGCCAGTTCAAGGAGGCCTACCTGGGCGTGATCTGGAAAGGCGGCCGGCTCTTCAGGCGCATCGCCCGCCTGGGGAGGGAGTAGGGAGCGTAAGGCCCCGCAGGCACCTGGCTCGACGCACCACTACGCTCTTTCGAACTGTCGGACGTCTCGGAGTGAAGGGTCGGCCGGTCCCTTTAAGGGAGGCACAGGGTTGACCCTCCCCCCTTGACATCGCCACCCACCCGCCCCCCGAAACTCCGGACAGTGTAAATCCGCACCGGTCGAGACAGTCGGCGCAAGCTGGACGTTTTCGGACATCAGTTTCGAACTGCAGAAGCGGCAGAGGCCGGAAACGTCAGCGAGCAGCGGTTTCAACGTCTGGCCCACGCAAACGAAAACACACCCCTCAACGACGCACCAGTCACGGCCGCGATTCGCACCCCGCTCGCGGACGGCTGCCTCGCCGTTTTTATGGAGGTCGCATGTACCGACTTTGCTTTGCTTTGCGCCGGCCTGTAGGAATCGCGTGGATTAAATCCACGTGTTGCTTTGTGTTCACGAGCTCCCCTGTTTTTTTTTTAATTCATTAAACGATCGCTTTGATTAACGAAACTACCGTGCGGAGGGCGTCTTTCTTTGTCTGGACCACCGTCCCGGTCCACGGGTCTCTGGGAAAGACCCAAGTTTCCCGACGGAAGTCACGGAGAAGGCGGAGCCGGTCTGCCGTTTCCGAATCGAGGACTCTCCCTTCCTGGATACCCGGAACATGGGAACACGGGGAGATAGAAACATGGGAACATAGGAACATAGAAACATGGGAACACGGGGAACATAGAAACATGGGAACACGGGGAGATAGAAACATGGGAACACGGGGAGATAGAAACATGGGAACACAGGGAACATAGAAACATGGGAACACAGGGAACATAGAAACATGGGAACACAGGGAACATAGAAACATGGGAACACGGGGAACATAGAAACATGGGAACACGGGGAGATAGAAACATGGGAACACGGGGAGATAGAAACATGGGAACACGGGGAACATAGAAACATGGGAACATAGGAACATAGAAACATGGGAACATAGGAACATAGAAACATGGGAACACGGGGAGATAGAAACATGGGAACACGGGGAGATAGAAACATGGGAACACGGGGAACATAGAAACATGGGAACATAGGAACATAGAAACATGGGAACACAGGGAACATAGAAACATGGGAACACGGGGAGATAGAAACATGGGAACACGGGGAACATAGAAACATGGGAACACGGGGAACATAGAAACATGGGAACATAGGAACATAGAAACATGGGAACATAGGAACATAGAAACATGGGAACATAGGAACATAGAAACATGGGAACACAGGGACATAGAAACATGGGAACACGGGAACATAGAAACATGGGAACACGGGAACATAGAAACATGGGAACACGGGGAGATAGAAACATGGGAACACGGGGAGATAGAAACATGGGAACACGGGGAACATAGAAACATGGGAACATAGGAACATAGAAACATGGGAGCACGGGAACATAGAAACATGGGAACACGGGGAGATAGAAACATGGGAACACGGGGAGATAGAAACATGGGAACACGGGGAACATAGAAACATGGGAACATAGGAACATAGAAACATGGGAACATAGGAACATAGAAACATGGGAACACGGGGAGATAGAAACATGGGAACACGGGGAGATAGAAACATGGGAACACGGGGAACATAGAAACATGGGAACATAGGAACATAGAAACATGGGAACACAGGGAACATAGAAACATGGGAACACGGGGAGATAGAAACATGGGAACACGGGGAACATAGAAACATGGGAACACGGGGAACATAGAAACATGGGAACATAGGAACATAGAAACATGGGAACATAGGAACATAGAAACATGGGAACATAGGAACATAGAAACATGGGAACACAGGGACATAGAAACATGGGAACATGGTAACACAGGGACATAGAAACATGGGAACACAGGAACATAGAAACATGGGAACATAGGAACATAGAAACATGGGAACATAGGAACATAGAAACATGGGAACACAGGGAACATAGAAACATGGGAACATAGGAACATAGAAACATGGGAACATAGGAACATAGAAACATGGGAACACAGGGAACATAGAAACATGGGAACATAGGAACATAGAAACATGGGAACATAGGAACATAGAAACATGGGAACACAGGGACATAGAAACATGGGAACACGGGGACATAGAAACATGGGAACATAGGAACATAGAAACATGGGAACACAGGAACATAGAAACATGGGAACACGGGGACATAGAAACATGGGAACACAGGGACACAGGAACATGGGAACACAGGGACATATAAACATGGGAACACAGGGACACAGGAACATGGGAACACAGGGACATAGAAACATGGGAACACAGGAACATAGGAACATGGGAACATAGAAACATGGGAACATAGAAACATGGGAACACAGGGACATAGAAACATGGGAACACGGGGACATAGAAACATGGGAACATAGGAACATAGAAACATGGGAACATAGGAACATAGAAACATGGGAACACAGGAACATAGAAACATGGGAACACGGGGACATAGAAACATGGGAACACAGGGACACAGGAACATGGGAACACAGGGACATATAAACATGGGAACACAGGGACACAGGAACATGGGAACACAGGGACATAGAAACATGGGAACACAGGGACATAGAAACATGGGAACACAGGGACATAGAAACATGGGAACACAGGAACATAGGAACATGGGAACATGGTAACACAGGAACATGGGAACATAGGAACATAGAGACACAGGAACGTAGGAACACAGGAACAGGAGGAGGCCATTCAGCCCCTCGAGCCTGTTCCGCCATTCAATTAGATCATGGTTGATCTGTATCTTAACCCCATTTACCCTCCTCTGCTCCGTGTCCCTCGATACCCAACAAAAATCTATCGATCTCAGTCTTAAAATTTCCAATTGACCCCCAGCCTCAACAGCTTTTTTTGGGGGAGAGAGTTCCAGATTCCCACTCCCCCTTTGTGTGAAGAAGTGCTTCCCGACATCACCCCTGAACGGCCCGGCTCTGATTTTAAGGTTCTGCCCCCACCCTCTTGTTCTGGACTCCCCCCACCAGAGGAAATAGTTTCTCTCTATCGACCCTATCGAGTTCTTTAATCATCTTAAACCCCTCGATGAGATCACCCCTTAATCTCCTACACTCGAGGGAACACAAGCCCGGTCTGTGCAACCTGTCCTCGGAATTTAACCCCTTTTAGCCCCCACCCCGGGTATCGTTCTGGTGAATCTGCTCTGCGCCCCCTCCGAGGCCTCCTGAGGGGCCGTAACCCTCTCTGCAACTCCTTCCAGTGACCCATGTGTTAATTCAAGATACTTTCATGGAAAATAAGTGCGGCAAAACATAACATTGCCGCAGAGTCCTCCGGATTTTATTTATTCGTAACTCAGAGCAGGACGTTTTGTTAGGAGGGGAGGGGCATCGAGAGGGGCAGGGGGAGGGGGGAGGAGGAGGGGAGCGACTCTGGGGAGGAGGGAAGCTGGCTTCAGGAAATGAAACCAATCGAAACCTGGCCATTGCGCCATGAAGCATAAAGAAAGAACAAACTTGCATTTATTTATAGTCTTGGCACATCCCAAAGTGATTCACAGCACTGAAGCACTGTTTTTTTTGAAGTGCGGTCACTGTTGTAATGTGGGGGAAACGCGGCAGACAATCTGCGCACAGCAAGATCCCACAAACAGCGATGCGATAAATGACCCAGATCATCTGTTTTGTTTTTAAGTGACGTTGGTTGAGGGATTAATATTACATGGGATTGTACAGCACAGAAACAGGCCGTTCGGCCCGTCTGGTCCGTGCTGGCCTTTATGCTCCACACGAGCCTGCTCCCTCCCTACTCCATCTCCCCCTATCACCATATCCTTCTATTCCTTTCTCCCTCATGTGTTTATCCGGCTTCCCCTTAAATCCATCTCCGCTATTCCCCTCGACCACTCCATGTGGGAGCGAGTTCCACATTCTCACCGCTCTCCGGGTGAAGAAGTTTCTCCTGAATTCCCGATTGGATTTATTAGTGACTATCTTATATTTATGGCCCCCCTAGTTCTGGTCTCCCCCCACAAGTGGAGACATCTTCTCTACGTCTACCCCATCGAACCCTTTCATAATCTTTAAGACCTCTATCAGGTCACCCTTCAGCCTTCTCTTTTCTAGAGAAAAGACCCCCAGCCTGTTCAGCCTTTCCTGATAGTTATATCCTCGCAGTTCTGGTATCATCCCAGTAAATCTTTTTTGCACCTTCTCCAGTGCCTCTGTAACATTTTTGTAATATGGAGACCAGAAGTGTGCACAGTGCTCCAAGTGTGGTCTAACCAAGGTATATGGAGACCAGAACTGTGCACAGTGCTCCAAGTGTGGTCTAACCAGGGTATATGGAGACCAGAACTGTGCACAGTGCTCCAAGTGTGGTCTAACCAAGGTATATGGAGACCAGAACTGTGCACAGTGCTCCAAGTGTGGTCTAACCCAGGTATATGGAGACCAGAACTGTGCACAGTGCTCCAAGTGTGGTCTAACCAGGGTATATGGAGACCAGAACTGTGCACAGTGCTCCAAGTGTGGTCTAACCCAGGTATATGGAGACCAGAACTGTGCACAGTGCTCCAAGTGTGGTCTAACCAGGGTATATGGAGACCAGAACTGTGCACAGTGCTCCAAGTGGGGTCTAACCAAGGTACATGGAGACCAGAACTGTGCACAGTGCTCCAAGTGTGGCCTAACCAAGGTATATGGAGACCAGAACTGTGCACAGTGCTCCAAGTTTAACACAACTTCTCTGTTTTTGAATTCTATCCCTCTAGAAATGACCCCCAGTGTTTGATTTTTTACGTCCTTATTAACCTGCGTCGTTACTTTTCGTGATTTGAGTATCTGTACCCCCAGATCCCTCTGCCCCCCTACCCCCATTTAGACTCTTATCAGTCAAGGATTATTGTGGTCTCCTTATTCCTCCTGCCAAAAATGTGTCACCTCGCACTTGTACGAACTTCATAAAAATGTGCGTCTTGCGGGAAGTACCTCGTGGCGCAATAAGTGTTCGGCAAATGGGAAACGTGATGAAGCCACTGCTGTATTTTTAAACACCCAGGCTGGGGAGGGCAGTGTAAATTCTTGCAGCGAGTCTGATGAGGCTCATTCGAGGTCAGATAGCAAACGCAGAAGTGAAACCTCGCTGGTGGGATCGTAGAACCTTTTGGCACAGAAGGAGGCCAGAGCTGTCCAATTAATCCCACTACTCCCCCCGTCCCTGCCCCACCCCCTGCTCTTTCCCCGTAGCCCTGTGAATTTTTCCCCTTCGAGTATTTCTCCGATTCCCCCTTTTGAAAGTTATTATTGAATCTGCTCCCACCGTCCCTTTCAGGCAGCGCGTTCCAGATCGTCACAACTCGCTGCGTAAAAAAAAAACATTCTCCTCGTCTCCCCCCCTCTCTGGTTCTTTCCCCGATTATCTTAAATCCGTGTCCTCTGGTTCCCGACCCTCCTGCCACTGGAAAACAGTCTCTCCCCATCGACTCGATCAAAAACCCCTCCTAATTTTGATCACCTCCATTAAATCTCCCCCTTAACCTTCTCTGCCCTGAGGTAAACAATCTGTTCTATCTAGATTGAACGGGCTGGGGTCTTTTCTCTAGAAAAGAGAAGGCTGAGGGGTGACCCTGATCGAGGTCTTTCAGATTATGAAGGGGTTCGATAGGGTAGACATAGAGAAGATGTCTCCACTTGTGGGGGAGACCAGAACTAGGGGGCCATAAATATAAGAGAGTCACTAATAAATCCCATAGGGAATTCAGGAGAAACTTCTTTCCCCAGAGAGCGGTGAGAATGTGGAATTCGCTCCCACACGGAGTGGTCGGGGTGAATAGCGGAGATGGATTTAAGGGGAAGCCGGATAAACACATGAGGGAGAAAGGAATAGAAGGATATGGTGATAGGGTGAGATGAAGTAGGGAGGGAGGAGGCTCGTGTGGAGCATAAGAACATAAGAAATAGGAGCAGGAGTAGGCCATTCGGCCCCTCGAGCCTGCTCCGCCATTCAATCGGATCATGGCTGATCTTCGACCTCAACTCCACTTTCCCGCCCGATCCCCGTATCCCTCGATTCCCCCAGAGTCCAAAAATCCATCGCTCTCAGTCTTGAATATATTCAACGACTCAGCATCCACAGCCCTCTGGGGTAGAGAATTCCAAAGATTCACAACCCTCTGAGTGAAGAAATTCCTCCTCATCTCAGTCCTAAATGGCCGACCCCTTATCCTGAGACTATGACCCCCAGTTCTGGACTCTCCAGCCAGGGGGAAACAGCCTCTCAGCATCTACCCTGTCAAGCCCCCCCTCAGAATCTTACATGTTTCAATGAGATCCCCTCTCATTCTTCTAAACTCCAGAGAGTATCGGCCCATTCTACTCAATCTCTCCTCATAGGACAACCCTCTCATCCCAGGAATCAATCTAGTGAACCTTCGTTGCACCGCCTCTAAGGCGAGTCTATCCTTCCTTAGATAAGGAGACCAAAACTGTACACAGTACTCCAGGTGAGGTCTCACCAGAGCCCTGTACAATTGTAGTAAGACTTCCTTACTCTTGTACTCCAATCCCCCCCTTGCAATAAAGGCCAACATGCCATTTGCCTTCCTAATTGCCTGCTGTACCTGCATGCTAACTTTGTGTGTTTCTTGTACCAGGACATCCAAATCCCTCTGAACACCAACAATTAATAGTTTCTCACCATTTAAAAAATATTCTGTTTTTCTATTCTTCCTACCAAAGTGAATAACCTCACATTCCCCCACATTATACTCCATCTGCCCCCTTCTCGCCCACTCACTTAACCTGTCGATA
This sequence comes from Heptranchias perlo, assembly GCF_035084215.1. Lineage (NCBI taxonomy): Eukaryota > Metazoa > Chordata > Chondrichthyes > Hexanchiformes > Hexanchidae > Heptranchias > Heptranchias perlo. The sequence continues at coordinate 302,624 of NW_027139320.1, read as the reverse complement.
TCCCTTTGCAGACTCTTTGTGTCCTCCTCACAGCTTACTTTCCCACCTAGCTTTGTATCGTCAGCAAACTTGGATAAATTACACTCTGTCCCTTCGTCCAAGTCATTAATATAGATTGTAAATAGCTGAGGCCCGAGCACTGATCCCTGCAGTACCCCACTAGTTACAGCCTGCCAACCTGAGAATGACCTGTTTATCCCTGCTCTCTGTTTTCTGTCCGTTAACCAATCCTCTATCCATGCTAGTATATTAACCCCAACCCCATGAGCCCTGATCTTGTGTAATAACCTTTTATGTGGCACCTTATTGAACGCCTTTTGAAAATCCAAATATACTCCATCCACTGGTTCCCCTTTATCCACCCTGCTTGTTACATCCTCAAAAAACCCTAATAGATTAGTCAAACACGATTTCCCTTTCATAAAACCACATTGACACTGCCTAATCATATTATGATTTTCTAAGTGCCCTGTTACCACTTCCTTAATAATGGATTCCAGTATTTTCCCGACGACTGATGTCAGGCCAACTGGCCTGTAGTTCCCTGTTTTCTCTCTCCCTCCTTTCTTGAATAGCGGGTTACATTTTCTACCTTCCAATCCACTGGGACCGTTCCAGAATCTCGGGAATTCTGGAAGATCACAACCAATGCATCCACTGTCTCTGCAGCCTCCAGTTTTAGAACCCTCGGATGTCGGCCATCAGGTCCGGGGGATTTATCGGCTTTTAGTCCCATTAGTTTGTCCAGTACTTTATCTCTACTGATATTAATTACTTTAAGTTCCTCACTCTCATTAGACCCTTGGTTCCCCACTATTTCTGGTATGTTTTTTTTGTGTCTTCTGCTGTGAAGACAGATACAAAATATTTGTTCAACGCATCTGCCATTTCCTGATTCCCCATTATAATTTCTCCTCTCTCAGCCTCTACGGGACCAATGTTTACTTTTGCTACTCTCTTCCTTGTTACTTACTTGTAGAAGCTCTTACAATCCGTTTTTATAAGAACATAAAAACATAAGAAATAGGAGCAGGAGTAGGCCAATCGGCCCCTCGAGCCTGCTCCGCCATTCAATAAGATCATGGCTGATCTGATCCTAACCTCAAATCTAAATTCATGCCCAATTTCCTGCCCGCTCCCCGTAACCCCTAATTCCCTTTACTTCTAGGAAACTGTCTATTTCTGTTTTAAATTTATTTAATGATGTAGCTTCCACAGCTTCCTGGGGCAGCAAATTCCACAGACCTACCACCCTCTGAGTGAAGAAGTTTCTCCTCATCTCAGTTTTGAAAGAGCAGCCCCTTAAACTAGAAAGAGTGCAGAAAAGATTTACTAGGATGCTACCGGGACTTGATGGTTTGACTTATAGGGAGAGGTTGGATAGACTGAGACTTTTTCCCCTGGAGAGTAGGAGGTTTAGGGGTGATCTTATAGAAGTCTATAAAATAATGAGGGGCATAGATAAGGTAGATAGTCAAAATCTTTTCCCAAATGTAGGGGGGTCTATAACGAGGGGGCATAGATTTAAGGTGAGAGGGGAGAGATACAAAAGGGTCCAGAGGGGCAATTTTTTCACTCAAAGGGTGGTGAGTGTCTGGAACGAGCTGCCAGAGGCAGTAGTAGAGGCGGGTACAATTTTGTCTTTTAAAAAGCATTTGGACAGTTACATGGGTAAGATGGGTATAGAGGGATATGGGCCAAGTGCAGGCAATTGGGACTAGCTTAGTGGTATAAACTGGGCGACATGGACATGTTGGGCCGAAGGGCCTGTTTCCATGTTGTAAACTTCTATGATTCTATGATTCTATTCTAAGATTACGCCCCCCAGTTCTAGTTTCACCCATCCTTGGGAACATCCTCACCGCATCCACCCGATCAAGCCCCTTCACAATCTTATATGTTTCAATAAGATCGCCTCTCATTCTTCTGAACTCCAATGAGTAGAGTCCCAATCTACTCAACCTCTCCTCATACGTCCACCCCCTCATCCCCGGGATTAACCGAGTGAACCTTCTTTGTACTGCCTCGAGAGCAAGTATGTCTTTTCTTAAGTACGGAGACCAAAACTGTATGCAGTATTCCAGGTGCGGTCTCACCAATACCTTATATAACTGCAGCAATACCTCCCTGTTTTTATATTCTATCCCCCGAGCAATAAAAGCCAACACTCCATTGGCCTTCTTGATCACCTGCTGCACCTGCAGACTAACTTTTTGATCTTCTTGCACTCGGACCCCCAGATCCCTTTGTACTGCAGTACTTTCCAGTTTCTCGCCATTAAGATAATAACTTGCTCTCTGATTTTTCCTGCCAAAGTGCATAACCTCACATTTTCCAATATTGTATTTCTTGCTAGTTTACTCTCGTATTCTATTTTCTCCCTTTTTATCAATTTTTTGGTCGTCCTTTGCTGGTTTCTGAACCGCTCCCAATCCTCGGGCTCACTGCTCTTCTTGGCAACATTATAAGCCTCTTCTTTTAATCTAATACTCACCTTAACTTCTTTAGTTAACCGCGGATGGATCGTTTCTCCCGTGGAGTTTTTATTTCTCAGTGGAATGTATATTGGTTGAGGATTCTGAAATATTTCTTTAAATGTTTGCCATTGTTTATCTACTGTCATACCTTTCAATTTAATTTCCCAATCTACCTTAGCCAACTCGTCCCTCATACCCATGTAATTGGCTTTATTTAAATTTAAGACTGGTTTCTGACATATGTACGTCACTCTCAAACTCAATGTGAAATTCTATCATATTATGATCGCTCTTCCCCAGAGGATCCTTTACTATGAGATTATCAATTAGCTTGTTCCCTGGTTGATTCCATGATGTATTGTTCCAGGAATCTGTCTCAAACGCTTTCCATGAGCTGGTCCTCCAGACTTGTTACAAGCTCCCGTTATTTCTTAACAGAAACGTGGAAAATAGGAGCAAGAGTAGGCCATTCGGCCCTTCGGGCCTGCTCCGCCATTCAAAATGATCATGGCTGATCGTCTGACTCAGTACCCTGTTCCCGCTTTTTCCTCCATATCCCTTGATCCCTTTAGCATTAAGAAATATATCTATCTCCTTCTTGAATACATCTAATGACTTGGCCTCCACTGCCTTCTGTGGCAGAGAATTCCACAGGTTCACCACCCTCTGAGTGAAGAAATTTCTCCTCATCTCGGCTCTAAATGGTCGACCCCCGCCCCCCGTATCCTGAGACTGTGACCCCTGGTTCTGGACTCCCCAGCCATCGGGAACATCCTCCCTGCGTCTAGTCTGTCTAGCCCTGTTAGAATTTTATATGTTTCGATGAGATCACCTCTCATTCTTCTAAACTCTCGTGAATACAGGCCGAGTCGACCCAATCTCTCCTCATAGGTCAGTCCTGCCATTCCAAGAATCAGCCTGGTAAACCTTCGTTGCACTCCCTCCATGGCAAGGACAA
>NW_027139320.1:135233-295233 GCF_035084215.1 Heptranchias perlo | reverse complement strand
ACCCTGTACCTGCCCCTGGGAGTGTTTGACGGGACAGTGTAGAGGGAGCTTTACTCTGTATCTAACCCTGTACCTGCCCTGGGAGTGTTTGATGGGACAGTGTAGAGGGAGCTTTACTCTGTATCTAACCCTGTACCTGCCCTGGGAGTGTTTGATGGGACAGTGTAGAGGGAGCTTTACTCTGTATCTAACCCTGTACCTGCCCCTGGGAGTGTTTGACGGGACAGTGTAGAGGGAGCTTTACTCTGTATCTAACCCTGTACCTGCCCTGGGAGTGTTTGATGGGACAATGTAGAGGGAGCTTTACTCTGTATCTAACCCTGTACCTGCCCTGGGAGTGTTTGATGGGACAGTGTAGAGGGAGCTTTACTCTGTATCTAACCCTGTACCTGCCCTGAGAGTGTTTGATGGGACAGTGTAGAGGGAGCTTTACTCTGTATCTAACCCTGTACCTGCCCCTGGGAGTGTTTGACGGGACAGTGTAGAGGGAGCTTTACTCTGTATCTAACCCTGTACCTGCCCCTGGGAGTGTTTGACGGGACAGTGTTGAGGGAGCTTTACTCTGTATCTAACCCTGTACCTGCCCTGGGAGTGTTTGATGGGACAGTGTGGAGGGAGCTTTACTCTGTATCTAACCCTGTACCTGCCCTGGGAGTGTTTGATGGGACAGTGTAGAGGGAGCTTTACTCTGTATCTAACCCTGTACCTGCCCCTGGGAGTGTTTGACGGGACAGTGTTGAGGGAGCTTTACTCTGTATCTAACCCTGTACCTGCCCTGGGAGTGTTTGATGGGACAGTGTGGAGGGAGCTTTACTCTGTATCTAACCCTGTACCTGCCCTGGGAGTGTTTGATGGGACAGTGTGGAGGGAGCTTTACTCTGTATCTAACCCTGTACCTGCCCTGGGAGTGTTTGATGGGACAGTGTAGAGGGAGCTTTACTCTGTATCTAACCCTGTACCTGCCCCTGGGAGTGTTTGATGGGACAGTGTAGAGGGAGCTTTACTCTGTATCTAACCCTGTACCTGCCCCTGGGAGTGTTTGACGGGACAGTGTGGAGGGAGCTTTACTCTGTATCTAACCCTGTACCTGCCCTGGGAGTGTTTGACGGGACAGTGTGGAGGGAGCTTTACTCTCACCTTAAGTGGAGTTACCGATCAGGTTCTCTGATGAGGGACAGCGCTGATCGAGACCACTGTTGCTCAGCCATCGGGCAGCAGATGGCAGCATTCCAAGCCGAATGGAAGCCGGAGCCAGAATTCACTGCATTTAAAACAGAACTGGTCTGAGAAAGATTGAGAGACCTTGCATTCACCCAGCACCTCTCGCCCCCTCAGGACGTCCCGTGGCGCTTCACAGCCAAGGAAGTACTTTTTTTTTTTGGAAGTACGCTCGCCGTTGTAATGTGGGGAGACGCGGCAGCCAATTCGCGCACAGCAAGATCCCACAAGCAGCTCTCCCGCCCTCCGTAAACGTCAGCTCATCCGAAACTCCTGCTTGCCCCCCGCCCCCCCCACTCGTATCCTAACTCACACCGAGCCCCGTTCTCCCATCACCCCCCGCCCCCCCCGATCCGACTGCGCTCGCTGACCCACATCGGCTCCCGGTCCGTCATCGCCTCCATTTTAAAATTCTCACCCTCCTCTTCAAATCCCTCCGTGGCCTCCTCGCCTCCCTCCCTCCCTATCTCTGTGACCTCCTCCAGCCCCTACGACCCTCCCGGATCTCTGCGCTCCTCCAATTCTGGCCTCTCGTCCGTCCCCCCGATTTCCATCGCTCCCACCATTGGTGGCCGTGCCTTCAGCTGCCCGGGCCCCGAGCTCTGGAATTCCCTCCCTAAACCTCTCCGCCTCTCTCTCTCTCCTTTCAGACTCTCCTTAAAACCTACCTCTTTGACCGAGCTTTTGGTCACCTGTCCCTAATATCTCCTTATGTGGCTCGGTGTTAAATTTTTGTCTGATTTACGCTCCTGCAATGCGCCTTGGGGGACGATTTACTACGTTAAAGACTCTGTATAAATGCAGGTTTTTGATTTGATTTTTAACCCCAAAATACCTCAATGTTGAAAGTTCGGGGAAAAAAATGATCCCTCCCCCACTCCCTCCACACTGCCATTTGATTTAATTCTGGGCACCGCACTTTAGGAAAGATGTGAAGGCCTTAGAGAGGGTGCAGAGGAGATTTACTCGAGTGATTCCAGGGATGAGGGACTTTAGTTACGGGGATAGACTGGGGTTGTTCTCCTTGGAACAGAGACGGTTGCGAGGAGATTTGATGGAGGTGTTCAAAATCATGAAGGGTCCAGACAGAGCAGACAGAGAGAAACTGTTCCCATTGGCGGAAGGGTCAAGAACCAGAGGACGTAGATTTAAGGTGATTGGCAACAGAACCAAAGGCGACTTATCCAGCGTCCCCCTAAAATCCATCTCCGCTATTCCCCTCGACCACTCCATGTGGGAGCGAGTTCCACATTCTCACCGCTCTCCGGGTAAAGAAGTTTCTCCTGAATTCCCTATTGGATTTATTAGTGACGATCTTATATTTATGGCCCCCTAGTTCTGGTCTCCCCCCACAAGTGGAAACATCATCTCTACGTCTACCCTATCGAACCCCTTCATAATCTTAAAGACCTCGATCAGGTCACCCCTCAGCCTTCTCTTTTCTAGAGAAAAGAGCCCCAGCCTGTTCAGCCTCTCCTGATAAGGATATCCTCTCAGTTCTGGTATCATCCTTGTGAATCTTTTTTGCACCTTCTCCAGAGCCTCTATATCCTTTCTATAATACGGAGACCAAGAACTGTGCACAGTGCTCCAAGTGTGGTCTAACCAACGTATATGGAGACCAGAACTGTGCACAGTGCTCCAAGTGTGGTCTAACCAAGGTATATGGAGACCAGAACTGTGCACAGTGCTCCAAGTGTGGTCTAACCCAGGTATATGGAGACCAGAACTGTGCACAGAGCTCCAAGTGTGGTCTAACCCAGGTATATGGAGATCAGAACTGTGCACAGTGCTCCAAGTGTGGTCCAACCAAGGTATATGGAGACCAGAACTGTGCACAGTGCTCCAAGTGTGGTCTAACCAAGGTATATGGAGACCAGAACTGTGCACAGTGCTCCAAGTGGGGTCTAACCAAGGTATATGGAGACCAGAACTGTGCACAGTGCTCCAAGTGTGGTCCAACCAAGGTATATGGAGACCAGAACTGTGCACAGTGCTCCAAGTGTGGTCTAACCCAGGTATATGGAGACCAGAACTGTGCACAGTGCTCCAAGTGTGGTCTAACCCAGGTATATGGAGACCAGAACTGTGCACAGTGCTCCAAGTGTGGTCTAACCAAGGTATATGGAGACCAGAACTGTGCACAGTGCTCCAAGTGTGGTCTAACCCAGGTATATGGAGACCAGAACTGTGCACAGTGCTCCAAGTGTGGTCTAACCAAGGTATATGGAGACCAGAACTGTGCACAGTGCTCCAAGTGTGGTCTAACCAAGGTATATGGAGACCAGAACTGTGCACAGTGCTCCAAGTGTGGTCTAACCAAGGTTCTGTACAAGTTTAACACAATTTCTCTGCTTTTCAATTCTATCCCTCCAGAAATGACCCCCAGTGCTTGATTTGCCTTTTTTAATGGCCTTATTAACCTGCGTCGTTACTTTTAGTGATTTGTGTACCTGTACCCCCAGATCCCTCTGCCCCTCGACCCCCATTTAGACTCTTATTATCCGAGCAGTGTGTGACCTCCTTATTCTCCCTGTCAAAATGCACCACCTCGCACTGATCAATACTGAAATTAATTTCCCAATTTACACGCCCGTTCTTGCGCCTTGTCGCAGTCTCCCTCCGTGTTAACTACAATGGGTGCCGTTCGCAAATGTTGGGCTGGGTATGGGTGTTGGGGTCGTACGGTACGGACCCTCGAATGGTTTACGGACGAGACCTCGCTCTTCCCCACACACACCCCCCCCAACCCATCCTCCCCCTGCTCCTCACTGACAACCTCGTCTCGCTCGGCAGGAACTCTCTTACGTTTTGATTGCCGACTCTCACAGGGTCAATTACCGCAGTGGGATAGCCTCGGGCTAAAGGACCACCTTTTTTAAAAGGCCTTAATCAGTCACGCATCGAGTCCTAACCTCTGGAATTCTAAGGCTGCAGCCCAATCCCTTTCATCTTCGCGGCTCAGTCACTCCCACCGCCCCAGCCCCACCCCCCCCTCCCCTGGTCTTTTAACCTCCCTACCTGTCTCCTGGACTGACTTCAATCCAGTCCGTTTAGGGGACAATTACCCACAGCTCCCCCACTGACAGCCAGCTCCTCAGCCTCATCTTTGATCTCTGTTTCTGGCCTCTTGACCTCCCTTTGATAGCCTTGTCTCTCACCGTTCATCCTTCCCCTACGCCCTCCTTCGCTCCGTCTCCCTCGATGCCCATACCTGGCAGAAAAAAAAAATCCATCGATCTCAGTCTTGAAAGCTGCAATTGGCCCCCAGTCTCCACGGCTTTTTTATTGGGGGGGAGAGAGTTCCAGATTTCCCACTCCCCCCTTTGTGTGAGGAAATGCTTCCCGACATCACCCCTGAACGGCCCGGCTCTGATTTTAAGGTTCTGTTCCCCCGCCCTTGTTCTGGACTCCCCCCACCAGAGGAAATAGTTTCTCTCTATCGACCCTATCGAATCCTTTAATCATCTCAAACCCCTCGATGAGATCACCCCTTAATCTTCTACACTCGAGGGAATACAAGCCCGGTCTGTGCAACCTGTCCTCGGAATTTAACCCCTTTTAGCCCCCACCCCGGGTATCGTTCTGGTGAATCTGCGCAAAGTGTCGGTCACTGATGGGATACTGTCACAGTGAACACACGCACACCTTTCAAACAACACCATCCCGGGAATCTCCCGTTCCTGCTCACTATCAATTGACCCTTGGCAGAAAGTGCAGGTGTGTACATGAATGTCTGAGTGTGCGTGTGAGTGTGAGTGTGAGTGTGAGCGTGTGTGTGTGTCTGAGTGTGTGTGTCTGTGTGTGGTGTCTGTGTGTGTGTATGTCTGTGTGAGTGTGTGTGTCTGTGTGAGTGTGTGTGTCTGTGTGAGTGTGTGTGTCTCTGTGTGGGTGATTGTATTTATGACTGTGTGTGTGAGTGTGTGTATGTCTGTGTGTGTGTAGGTCTGTGTGCATGTGTGTCTGTGTGAGTGTGTGTCTGTGTGTGTGTGACTGTGTGTGTCTGTGTGAGTGTGTGTGTGTCTGTATGTAGGTGAGTGTGTGTGTGCGTGTGTCTGTCTGTCTGAGTGTGTGTGTGTCTGTATGTGAGTGAGCGTGAGTGTGAGTGTGTGTGAGGGTGAGGGTGTGAGTGTGTGTCTGTGTCTGTCTGAGTGTGAGTGTGTGTGTCTGTATGTGGGTGAGTGTGAGTGTGTGTCTGCCTGAGTGTGTGTGTGTGTCTGTATGTGGGTAAGTGTGAGTGTGTGTGTGTGTGTGTGTGTGTGTCTGAGTGTGAGTGTGTGTGTCTATCTGCATGTGCCTGCTGGGTGAGTGTGTGTGTGTCTGTATGTGGGTGAGTGTGAGTGTGTGTGTGTGTCTGTCTGAGTGTGAGTGTGTGTGTGTCTGTATGTGGGTGAGTGTGAGTGTGTGTGTCTGTCTGAGTGTGAGTGTGTGTGTCTATCTGCGTGTGCCTGCTGGGTGAGTGTGTATGTCTGTATGTGGGTGAGTGTGAGTGTGTGTCTGTCTGAGTGTGTGTGTGTCTGTATGTGGGTGAGTGTGAGTGTGTGTGTGTCTATCTGCATGTGCCTGCTGGGTGAATGTGAGTGTGTGTGTCTGTCTGAGTGTGAGTGTGAGTGTGTCTGTATGTGGGTGAGTGTGAGTGTGTGTGTCTGTCTGAGTGTGAGTGTGTGTCTGTCTGCGTGTGAGTGTGAGCGTGTGTGTCTGTCTGAGTGTGAGTGTGCGTGTCTGAGTGTGAGTGTGTGTGTGTCTGTCTGCATGTGAGTGTGTGTGTGTGTCTATCTGCGTGTGAGTGTGTGTGCGTGTCTGTCTGAGTGTGAGTGTGTGTGTCTGTCTGAGTGTGAGTGTGAGTGTGTGTGTCTGAGTGTGAGTGTGAGTGTGTGTGTCTATCTGCGTGTGCCTGCTGGGTGAGTGTGAGTGTGTGTGTGTCTGTCTGAGTGTGAGTGTGTGTGTGTCTGCGTGTGTGTGTGTGTGTCTGTCTGCATGAGTGTGAGCATGTGTGTCTGTCTGAGTGTGAGTGTGTGTGTCTGTCTGAGTGTGAGTGTGAGTGTGTGTGTCTGCCTGAGTGTGAGTGTGTGTGTCTGTATGTGGGTGAGTGTGAGTATGTGTCTGTCTGCGTGAGTGTGAGTGTGAGTGTGTGTGTCTGAGTGTGAGTGTGAGTGTATGTGTCTGTCTGAGTGTGAGTGTGTGTGTCTGTCTGAGTGTGAGTGTGAGCGTGTGTGTCTGTCTGCGTGTGAGTGTGTGTGTCTGTCTGAGTGTGAGTGTGTGTGTCTGAGTGTGAGTGTGAGTGTGAGTGTGAGTGTGTGTGTCTGAGTGTGTGTGTGTGTGTGTCTGTCTGAGTGTGAGTGTGTGTGTCTGTCTGAGTGTGAGTGTGTGTGTGTGTGTTTGTCTGAGTGTGAGTGTGAGCGTGTGTGTCTGTCTGCGTGTGAGTGTGTGTGTCTGTCTGAGTGTGAGTGTGTGTGTCTGAGTGTGAGTGTGTGTGTCTGTCTGAGTGTGAGTGTGTGTGTCTGAGTGTGAGTGTGTGTGTCTGTCTGAGTGTGAGTGTGAGCGTGTGTGTCTGTCTGTGTGTGAGTGTGTGTGTCTGTCTGAGTGTGAGTGTGTGTGTCTGAGTGTGAGTGTGAGTGTGAGTGTGTGTGTCTGAGTGTGTGTGTGTGTGTGTCTGTCTGAGTGTGAGTGTGTGTGTCTGTCTGAGTGTGAGTGTGTGTGTGTGTCTGTCTGAGTGTGAGTGTGAGCGTGTGTGTCTGTCTGCGTGTGAGTGTGTGTGTCTGTCTGAGTGTGAGTGTGTGTGTCTGAGTGTGAGTGTGAGTGTGTGTGTCTGAGTGTGAGTGTGTGTGTCTGTCTGAGTGTGAGTGTGTCTGTATGTGTCTGAGTGTGAGTGTGAGTGTGTGTGTGTCTGAGTGTGAGTGTGTGTGTCTGAGTGTGAGTGTGTGCGTGTGTGTCTGAGTGTGAGTGTGAGTGTGTGTCTGTCTTGGTGTGAGTGTGAGCGTGTATGTCTGTCTGAGTGTGAGCGTGTGTGTCTATCTGCGTGTGAGTGTGAGTGTGTGTGTCTGAGTGTGAGTGTGAGCATGTGTGTCTGAGTGTGAGTGTGAGCGTGTGTGTCTGAGTGTGTGTGAGTGTGTGTGTCTGTCTGAGTGTGAGTGTGAGCGTGTGTGTCTGAGTGTGAGTGTGAGTGTGTGTCTGTCTGAGTGTGAGTGTGAGCGTGTATGTCCGTCTGAGTGTGAGTGTGAGTGTGTGTGTGCCTGAGTGTGAGTGTGAGTGTGTGTGTGTCTGAGTGTGAGTGTGTGTGTCTGAGTGTGAGTGTGAGTGTGTGTGTGTGTGAGTGTGAGTGTGTGTGTGTCTGAGTGTGAGTGTGAGCGTGTGTGTCTGAGTGTGAGTGTGAGCGTGTGTGTGTGAGTGTGAGTGTGTGTGTGTGTCTGAGTGTGAGTGTGAGCGTGTGTGTCTGAGTGTGAGTGTGAGCGTGTATGTCTATCTGCGTGTGCCCGCTGGGTGAGGACAGGGTCAGGGCTTGGCTGCGATTTCCCCTCCTTCACACACGAGTATCCGGCTGACACTCACCGTCTGGAGCCTGACGTGAATCAGGATGGAGAGACGGGATGAGGTACCCGAGGGGGGGGCGGGCGGGCGGCCCCCCCACAGCGAGGAGTCGGTCTCCTGGGGGGGAGGACTGAGCAGACTGGGCAGGCAAAGAGCACTGGCAAGTTGTGACACGGAGGAGGCAGTTTATCTGAAATTCCACTCCGGGGGAAAAGAAAAATTGCCAAGTCAGCTCCACGAAAATTCAAATTCAGTTTGAACAATGCAAATGGCGTTAAATTTTACAACAAGTTTAAAAGTGCAGGACGCCAAAGAATGAAGAAAGCTTGATGCATTTAAAATATCTCGAGGTGTTTAATTGTGTGTATCTGCGTTTGGACGTAAAAGATCCCACGGCCAGTATTTCAAAGAAGAACAGTGGGGCGGAGTTCCCCCCGGGGTCCTGGGGGCCGATATTTATCCCTCGACCAACATCACTTAAAAAAAAACCCCCCACAGATTATCTGATCATTTATCACATCGCTGTTTGTGGGATCTCGCTGTGCGCAAATCGGCTGCCGCGTTTCCCCCACATTACGACAGTGACCGCACTTCCAAAGAAAAAAAGTGCTTCATTGGCTGTAAAACGCTTTGGGACGTCCCGAGGTGGTGAGAGGCACCGCGTAAAAATACAAGTTCGTTCTTTGCGAGATCTGCGATCATCTCCACAATCAATCAGAGAATTCACAAAATCAGGAACCTGGGGGTTAGAGTTGGGACTTGAGATGTTTGTTGAGGGGTCGATGTCTCTGTCGAATTAAATTCCCGCGGTGGGGTGGTGGGGGATTTTGGTTTCATGCGGCGACAAGTAAAGGCTTCAATTTTCCGCTCTCAAACCAATCCAGGAGAAAAGTTCTCGCGTTCAAGAAACTTTTCAGTCAACCCTTTTATTATTAAAAACATTTTTTTTTTGGTCCTGTGTCTGTGGGTTTGTGCCTTTTTAAAAAATTTCTCTTTACGTTTGTAAAACAAAAGTTCAGTCTTAAAGCTGGAATTAACTCCGAGACACTCCGTTCCGGGTGAGGGCTGCCGAATTTTCACACAAAATAGGGGACAAAACTGGATCATTTCATCCTTTCAGCCACGGAGCAGTGGGTAGCTCTCTCTCTCTCCCTCCCTCTATCTCTCTCTCTCTCTCTCCCCCTCTCTCTCTCTCTCTCCCGCTCTCTCTCTCTCTCCCTCCCTCTATCTCTCTCTCTCTCTCCCCCCCTCTCTCTCTCTCTCTCCCCCGCTCTCTCTCTCCCTCTCTCTCTCTCCCTCCCTCTATCTCTCTCTCTCTCTCTCCCCCTCTCTCTCTCTCTCTCCCGCTCTCTCTCTCTCTCCCTCCCTCTATCTCTCTCTCTCTCTCTCCCCCCCTCTCTCTCTCTCTCTCCCCCGCTCTCTCTCTCTCCCTCTCTCTCCCGCTCTCCCTCTCTCTCCCGCTCTCTCTCTCCCGCTCTCTCTCCCGCTCTCTCTCTCTCCCGCTCTCTCTCTCTCTCCCGCTCTCTCTCTCTCTCTCCCGCTCTCTCTCTCCCTCTCCCGCTCTCTCTCTCTCTCTCCCGCTCTCTCTCTCTCTCCCGCTCTCTCTCCCTCTCTCTCCCGCTCTCTCTCTCCCGCTCTCTCTCTCTCGCTCTCTCCCGCTCTCTCCCTCTCTCTCCGGCTCTCTCTCTCTCTCGCTCTCATCCCGCTCTCTCTCTCTCTCTCGCTCTCTCCCGCTCTCTCTCTCTCTCCCGCTCTCTCTCTCTCCCGCTCTCTCTTGCTCTCTCTCTCTCTCCTGCTCTCTCTCCCGCTCTCTCTCTCTCTCCCGCTCTCCCTCTCTCTCTCTCTCTCTCCCTCTGTCTCTCTCTCTCTCTCTCTCGCTCTCTCTCTCTCTCTCTCCCTCTGTCTCTCTCTCTCACTCTCTCTCCCACGCTCTCTCTCTCTCTCTCCACTCCGAGTCAGAAGGTCGTGGGTTCGAGCCCCCACTTTAGAGACGTGAACACATAATCCAGGGCCAACATTCCCAGTGCCAGTACTGAGGGAGTGCTGCACTGTCGGAGGGGTCAGTACTGAGGGAGCGCTGCACTGTCGGAGGGTCAGTACTGAGGGAGCGCTGCATTGTCGGAGGGTCAGTACTGAGGGAGCGCCGCACTGCCGGAGGGGTCAGTACTGAGGGAGCGCTGCACTGTCGGAGGGTCAGTACTGAGGGAGCGCCGCACTGTCGGAGGGTCAGTACTGAGGGAGCGCCGCACTGTCGGAGGGTCAGTACTGAGGGAGCGCTGCACTGTGGGAGGGTCAGTACTGAGGGAGCGCCGCACTGTCGGAGGGTCAGTACCGAGGGAACGCCGCACTGTGGGAGGGTCAGTACTGAGGGAGCGCTGCACTGTGGGAGGGCCAGTACTGAGGGAGCGCTGCACTGTCGGAGGGTCAGTACCGAGGGAGCGCCGCACTGTCGGAGGGTCAGTACTGAGGGAGCGCCGCACTGTCGGAGGGTCAGTACTGAGGGAGCGCCGCACTGTCGGAGGGTCAGTACTGAGGGAGCGCCGCACTGTCGGAGGGTCAGTACTGAGGGAGCGCCGCACTGTCGGAGGGTCAGTACTGAGGGAGCGCCGCACTGTCGGAGGGTCAGTACTGAGGGAGCGCTGCACTGTTGGAGGGGCCGTCTTTCGGATGAGACGTTAAACCGAGGCCCCGTCTGCCCCTCTCGGGTGGATGTAAAAGATCCCACGGCCACTATTTCGAAGAAGAGCAGGGGGAGTTCTCCCCGGTGTCCTGGGGCCGATATTTATCCCTCAACCAACATCACTAAAAAAATAATCATATTATCTGGTCATTTATCGCATCGCTGTTTGTGGGATCTTGCTGTGCGCAAATTGTCTGCCGCGTTTCCTACATTACAACAGTGACCGCACTTCAAAAAAAAAAGTCCTTCATTGGCTGTGAGACGGTTTGGGACGTCCCGAGGTGTTGGAAGGGGCTGTAGAGATGGGAGTTGTTACTTTCAGTACTGAACTCGTTGTGTTCCTTAGCCTTTGTATATTTAAGGTGTACACACACTCGTGTACCAGCTTGTTATGGGTATCAGTGAATTCAAGGCATCTCGCGATCATTTCCCCCTCCCTCTGTAGAAAGGCACCCTCCGGAATTAATCTGGTCTCCCCCTCCCTCCTCCTTGACCTGTTCTACTCGAAGGCACAGTTCAGAAATATATTTTTTGGAAAATTAAATTAAATGGACGGTCGGTTGGTCAGTGAGTGGGCATCGCAGCCAAGACTGACCGGGTAATGGTAGGTTGGGCGTCTCTCAACCACCACTACCAGTCCCTGGGATCACCCACTAACCCAGTCTCCCACTGTACTTCCTAACTCACACTAACTGCCACTGTACACACTAACTCGCACTAACTACCACTGTACACACTAACTCGCACTAACTACCACTGTACTTGCTAACTCACGCTAACGACACTGTACTTGCTAACTCACGCTAACGACACTGTACATGCTAACCAGTGCTAACTACCACTGTACACTCTAACTCACGCTAAATACCACTGTACCCCCAACTCACGCTAACTACCACTGTACATGCTAACTCACACTAACTACCATGTACACCCTAACTCACGCTAACTACCACTGCGCACACTAACTCATGCTAACTACCACAGTACATGCTAACTCACTAACTACCACTGTACACCCTAACTCACACTAACTACCACTGTACATGCTAACTCATGCTAACTACCACAGTACATGCCCTCTCATGCTAACTACCACTGTACATGCTAACCCACGCTAACTCACTCTAGCCATCGCTCTGCATGTTAACTCGCACTAACTACCACTGAAAACACTAACTACCACACTGCATGCTAACTACCACTCTAACTTATGCTAGCTACCACTGTACACACTAACTCACACTAACTATCACTGTACACACTAACTCATGCTAACTACCACTCTACATGTTAACTTATGTAGCTACCACTGTACACACTAACTCACACTAACTATCACTGTACACACTAACTCATTCTAACTACCACTCTACATGCTAACTCATGCTATCACTGTACATGCTAACTCACGTTAACTACCAGTGTCTGCACGAAGATACAATAACTACCACCATACATGCTAACTTGCACTAACTATCACTGTACACTGACTCATGCTAACTACCACTCTGCATATTAACTACCACTCTGCACGCTAACTCATGCTAACTGCCACTCTGCACGCTAACTCGCGCTAACTACCACTCTGCAGGCTACCTCACTCTATCTACCAATCTGCAGGCTATCTCACTCTAACTACCACTGTGCACGTTAACTCACACTAACTATCACCGTGCTCATGATACTACGTCCACTCTATACCACGGGTGTGATGTGTGTCAAGGTGCTGTGACTGAACACCTGCTGCAACTGAAGTAAATTTGGAAAATAACAATGAAATAAATAACAATGTGATTCTTTTGTCAAATTTTAATTACTTTACCAACAAAAAAAACTTTCTTCAGATCAACTTCAACTACAGTATCAGCATCGACTACCTCGATATAAATCAGCAGAACCTACCGCTCACAACTCTCTGCTGGGACACAGACACACACACACAGACACACACACACATAAACACACACGCGCACACACACACACAGACACAGACACACACAGACACAGACACACACACACACACACAGACACAGACACACACACAGACACAGACACATAAACACACACACACATAAACACACACGCGCACACACACACACACACACACACAGACACAGACACATAAACACACACACATAAACACACACGCGCACACACACACACACACAGACACAGACACACACAGACACAGACACACACACACATAAACACGCACACACACAGACACATAAACACACACACACACAGACACACACACACAGACACATAAACACACACGCACACACACAGAGACATAGACACACACAGACACATAAACACAGAGACACAGAGACACACACAGACACATAAACACACACACACAGAGACACACACATAGACACATAAACACACACACACAGACACATAAACACACACACAGACACATAAACACACACACAGAGACACAGACACAGACACATAAACACACACACACACACACACACATAAACACACACACAGAGACACACACAGAGACACATAAACACACACACACACAGACACAGACACATAAACACACACACACAGAGACACAGACACACACACAGACACATAAACACACACACACAGACACACACACAGACACATAAACACACACCACACAGACATACAGACACAGACACACACACAGGCACATAAATACACACACACAGACATACAGACACAGACACATACACAGACACATAAACACGCACCACACAGACATACAGACACAGACACACACATACAGACACATAAACACACACAGATACACAAACATACACACATACACAGACAAATAAATACACACAGACATACATACACAGACACACACACAAACCCACAGATACATAAACTCACACACAGACATACAGACACATAAACAAACACACAGACATACAGACACAGACACACACAGAAACCCAGACATACAGACATATAAATACACAGACACATAAACACATACACATACACACACAAAAACACACAGATGCATAAATACACACAGACACAGACACACACACAAACACACAGACACATAAACACACACACAGATATACAGACACAGACACATAAACCCACAGACACATATAGACAAATAAACCCACAGACACAAAAACACACACATGCACATAAACATACACACAAACATGCAGACACATACACAAACACACAGACACATAAACACACACAAACATTCACAGACAAACCCACAGACGCAAACATATAAGCACACAGACAAATACACAGACACATAAATACATACACACACAAAAACCCACAAACACGCAAATAAGGATGAATTCAAATTACTTTTAAACAAAGATTAACATTTTTTCTTTAAAAAACAGCCTCCAATTTAAACAATTAAAGAAACAATTAAGTACAGAGAAACACGATTTGCTTCACGCCACCCACGCGTCAGGTTTGAGGGAACACCTTCTTTTAAAAAAGTCCTGAGCGTCGGTAACTTTTGTAAATGAGACTGTCCCGTTGCTGTGCGCTACTTGAAAAGTGCCTTACAACTTGAAATGTGGAATCTCTAAATTAAACCACAGAGAGAGGGGAGTGCAGCCTGCAAATAAATGTGAGGCGATGCTTTGTGCAGACAGTCACGGAAAAACACACACACACACACACACAGGCACAACCACACACAGACACACAGATACAAACGCACACAGACAGACACACACAAACACGGACCCACTTTATAGACACAGAAAAACAGAGACACAGAGAGACGGACACAAAGAGACACAAACACACACACACACACACACACACAGACACGGACCCACTTTATAGACACAGAAAAACAGAGACACAGACACACAGAGACAAACACACACACACAGACAGACACACAAACACGGACCTACTTTATAGACACAGAAAAACAGAGACACAGACACAGAGAGACCAACACAAACAGACACAAACACACACACAGATACAAACACACAGATACAGACACACACAAACACGGGCCCACTTTATAGACACAGAAAAACAGAGAGACAGACACAAACACACACACAGATACAAACACACACAAACACACACACAGATACAAACACACACACACACAGACAGACACACAAACACGGACCTACTTTATAGACACAGAAAAACAGAGACGAAGACACAGAGAGACAGACACACACAGAAACAAACACACAGAGACAGACACACAAATAGTGAAACACTTTATACAGACAGATATTTAAAACATACACACACACACACACACACACACGTGCAAACACATAGGATCACGCATCCGGACACACAAATACACCTCCAGATAGATACAAACACACACACAGGCAGATGGGGCACACAGACAGATAGATACTTACAGAGACACATACACACACACACACATATGCAGACAGACACAAACAGGAATAGACACAGGAATACATAAGGTACACAGACATACAGACGCAACTGTGGATAATCGCAGGCATCAAAAAAAAAATCAAACAAAGTCTCGGAGATAGACACAGACACACCGATACACAGACACACAGATAGACACACAAACACGGACCCACTTTATAGACACAGAAAAACACAGACACAGAGAGACACACACAAACACAAACACACACACAGATACAAACACACAGAGACAGACAGACACACACAGACACACACACACACAGACACACAGATAGACACACAAACACGGACCCACTTTATAGACACAGAGAAACACAGACACAGAGAGACACACACAAACACACACACAGATACAAACACACAGATACAAACACACAGACACAGAGACACACACACAAACACACACACACACAGATACAAACACACAGAGACAGACACACAAAGACACACACACACAGACACACACACACACAGATAGACACACAAACACGGACCCACTTTATAGACACAGAGAAACACAGAGAGACACACACAAACACACACACAGATACAAACACACAGATACAAACACACAGACACAGAGACACACACACAAACACACACACAGATACAAACACACAGACACAGAGACACACACACAAACACACACACAGATACAAACACACAGAGACAGACACACACAGACACACACACACAGACACACACACACACACAGATAGACACACAAACACGGACCCACTTTATAGACACAGAGAAACACAGAGAGACACACACAAACACACACACACAGATACAAACACACAGAGACAGACACACACAGACACACACACACAGACACACACACACACACAGATAGACACACAAACACGGACCCACTTTATAGACACAGAGAAACACAGAGAGACACACACAAACACACACACACAGATACAAACACACAGATACAAACACACAGAGACAGACAGACACACACACACACACACAATAACCATGCCCCCTAGTTTAAAAGTGAACACGTCCGTTTACAACCCACCCGTCCTCCCTTGACGACCCCCCCGCCCCACCCTCGGGTGCCTGCCTCGGACGTTTCGATTGACCAAAGGCACTTTAAGTAGAACTTAAATGTCCCGTTCCTCCTCCCCCCCCCCGCCTCTACCCTCCCTCCCTCCCTCCCTCCCTCCCTCCCTCACCTCCCTTCTCCCTTTTAACGTCGACAAGCAACATCCGCGTTATACTGGCGTCCGCCCCCTCACCCGAAAGAGCCAAAACTTTCATTTTAAAAATTATCTTCCTTGGACCCTAAATATATCTCTACCGCCCTCTCCCGCTCCCGGCTCCCGGCTCCCCCCCCCCGGCAAATTGGGCAATCTGTCCCTTTGATTTATTTCACGCGGAATCACCCATGGTCGAGTCAAGCTACCATAACTTATATAAATATACGTCTGATACAACTTTTTTTTTAACTTTTTAAATATATAATCTACACGGTCCCATATGTTACAGCGAGATATCCCGTCCCCCCCCTCGGCCCCTTTTCCGATCTCAAGGCGCGGCTATTTTGCTTTAAAAGATTCAGTTCCAACCTTTCCTCGCCCGCCCACCCGCCCACCTTTTCCCTGAGATGATTCCGGAGTTCCCTTCGCGCCTTGCGGGTTTCAATTCTCCCCCCACCACCCCCCCACCTCTCTGATCTGGCCGGCAGGTCTTGGAGAACTCCGGGCCGCGTAGATGGCAAAAGACTTGCGGCCTCTCGCGTCGACGGACGCCTCCTCTCGTCAACCCGTCCGCGTTCCCATTTGGGGCTTGGAGATGGCGGGAGCGGGGGCGGGGGCGGGGAGGGGGTGACTGGGGGCTTTGGGGGAGGTAGGAGAGAGCAGCGGGCGGAATCGGTGCCCCAATATTGCTTTCCCTCCCACCTCTCACCCCGCCGACTCATTCTATCCTTCCACCCCCCCACCCCCCCCGCCCTCCGCAAAACCCCAACCGCCCTCCCAAAACTCTTGCTCATATCTCCAGGAGGCCCCCTTGGTCGGGCGGGCCCGCCTTCTCCGCAGCTTTGGGGGTCACGCCCTGGAGGCCGCCGGCCGGAGACGCAGCCTCCCGGGGGTCCGGCCTCTCCGCGTCGCTCTCGTTGCTCTGCTTGGCGGCCTCGCCGTGGGTCTTCTGGTGCTTGCTGAGGTGGTCGCTGCGGGTGAAACGCTTGCTGCACAGGGGGCAGTTGAACTTCTTCTCCCGGGTGTGGGTGCGGACGTGTCTCTCCAGCTCGTCCGACCGGGTGAACCTCTTGCCGCAGAAGAGCCAGTTGCAGACGAAGGGCCTCTCGCCGGTGTGCCACCTCAGGTGCGCCTTGAGGTGAGATGCTTTGCCATACACCTTCCCGCAGCCCGGTATGTGGCAACTGTGCACCGCCCTCTTCCTCAGGTTGCCCCCCGACGCTCCCAGCCGCTCGATCTCCTGGCAGTTGGGGCAGTCGCACGTGGCCCGGCCAGAGCCCCCCGCGTAGGAGGCCCCCCGCGAGGGTTTGAGCCCGATGGGACTGTCCGCCATGGCGCTGTTGACCGCCGGTTTGGCCTTGAAGATGTCCTGGGGCAGCATGTGCTGGCTGGAGGGCAGCAGAGCGGAGGTCGAGCCCAGGCCCACCGGGGAGTAATGGTTGATGGAGCTAAAGTCCGAGCTGTAACCGGAGAGCTGAGGGTTGATGGGCGGCTGGGAGGTCACCGACTGATAGGAAGCCTGGAGGCCGTCCGGGGTCTGGGAAGGGTTGCTCAGCCAGTTGTTGTGGGGGTGCACGTCCCACCAGGCAGGAGTGGCGTTGCTGGAGGTGCTGGGGATGCCGTGATGGATGCCACTTTTGTACCACGACCCGTAGGGGTGCCCCATGTCCAGCGAGGAGTAGACGCCGTGAAGGCAATCGGCCGACGGGTGGCCCTTGGGGACCAAGAGCGAAGGGTCCTGGCCGGCCGAGGGGGTTTGGAAGGAGTGGGAGAAGGGGTTGTAATCGCTCCCGTAGACGGCCGAGGCTTGGGGGCTGGAGGGAGACATCAGGCCGTTCCCGCAACCACCGGAGTACGCGTCTCCCAATCCCTCGGCACCTCGGCCCTTGGACACCAGCAGGTCAGAGTTGGGGCTGTAGCACTTCTTCCCCGCGTTGTGACTTACTTTTCCCGGAGTGGACGGATCCCTCAGGGGGCTAGAGCCTCCGAATTTGTTACAGGTGGCAGTGAGCAGAGCCAGAGGGCTGGAGCCAAACCGAGCGTCTTCCTGAGATGGGGGAGAGGGTGGAAAAGGCAAAGTTATAGAGCCAATCATTTTACCACGGAGCTGGAGAGGCTTACAGCACAGGAGGAGGCGATCCAGAACAAGCCCACTGCCCCGCTCTCTCCCCGTAGCCCTGTATCAATCCCCACACTAATCCCACTGCCCCTCTCTCTCCCCATAGCCCTGTATCAATCCCCACACTAATCCCACTGCCCCGCTCTCTCCCCGTAGCCCTGTATCAATCCCCACACTAATCCGACTGCCCCGCTCTCTCCCCATAGCCCTGTATCAATCCCCACACTAATCCCACTGCCCCGCTCTGCCCCATAGCCCTGTATCAATCCCCACACTAATCCCACTGCCCCACTCTCTCCCCATAGCCCTGTATCAATCCCACACTAATCCCACTGCTCCGCTCTCTCCCCGTAGCCCTGTATCAATCCCCACACTAATCCCACTGCCCCGCTCTCTTCCCATAGCCCTGTATCAATCCCCACACTAATCCCACTGCCCCGCTCTCTCCCCGTAGCCCTGTATCAATCCCCAAACTAATCCCACTGCCCCACTCTCTCCCCATAGCCCTGTATCAATCCCCACACTAATCCCAATGCCCCGCTCTCTCCCCGTAGCCCTGTATCAATCCCCAAACTAATCCCACTGCCCCACTCTCTCCCCATGGCCCTGTATCAATCCCCACACTAATCCCACTGCCCCACTCTCTCCCCATAGCCCTGTATCAATCCCCACACTAATCCCACTGCCCCGCTCTCTCCCCGTAGCCCTGTATCAATCCCCAAACTAATCCCACTGCCCCACTCTCTCCCCGTAGCCCTGTATCAATCCCCAAACTAATCCCACTGCCCCACTCTCTCCCCATAGCCCTGTATCAATCCCCACACTAATCCCACTGCCCCGCTCTCTCCCCGTAGCCCTGTATCAATCCCCAAACTAATCCCACTGCCCCACTCTCTCCCCATGGCCCTGTATCAATCCCCACACTAATCCCACTGCCCCGCTCTTTCCCCATAGCCCTGTATCAATCCCACACTAATCCCACTGCCCCGCTCTCTCCCCGTAGCCCTGTATCAATCTCCAAACTAATCCCACTGCCCCGCTCTCTCCCCATAGCCCTGAATCAATCCCCACACTAATCCCACTGCCCCGCTCTCTCCCCGTAGCCCTGTATCAATCCCCAAACTAATCCCACTGCCCCACTCTCTCCCCGTAGCCCTGTATCAATCCCCACACTAATCCCACTGCCCTGCTCTCTCCCCGTAGCCCTGTATCAATCCCCAAACTAATCCCACTGCCCCGCTCTCTCCCCGTAGCCCTGTATCAATCCCCACACTAATCCCACTGCCCCGCTCTCTCCCCGTAGCCCTGTATCAATCCCCACACTAATCCCACTGCCCCGCTCTCTCCCCATAGCCCTGTATCAATCCCCACACTAATCCCACTGCCCCGCTCTCTCCCCGTAGTCCTGTATCAATCTCCAAACTAATCCCACTGCCCCGCTCTCTCCCCGTAGCCCTGAATCAATCCCCACACTAATCCCACTGCCCCGCTCTCTCCCCGTAGCCCTGTATCAATCCCACACTAATCCCACTGCCCCGCTCTCTCCCCGTAGCCCTGTATCAATCCCACACTAATCCCACTGCCCCGCTCTCTCCCCGTAGCCCTGTATCAATCCCACACTAATCCCACTGCCCCGCTCTCTCCCCATGGCCCTGTATCAATCCCACACTAATCCCACTGCCCCACTCTCTCCCCATAGCCCTGTATCAATCCCCAAACTAATCCCACTGCCCCACCCTCTCCCCATAGCCCTGTGTCAATCCCCAAACTAATCCCACTGCCCCGCTCTCTCCCCATAGCCCTGTGTCAATCCCCAAACTAATCCCACTGCCCCACTCTCTCCCCATAGCCCTGTGTCAATCCCCACACTAATCCCACTGCCCCGCTCTCTCCCCGTAGCCCTGTATCAATCCCCACACTAATCCCACTGCCCCGCTCTCTCCCCATAGCCCTGTATCAATCCCCACACTAATCCCACTGCCCCGCTCTCTCCCCGTAGCCCTGTATCAATCCCCAAACTAATCCCACTGCCCCACTCTCTCCCCATAGCCCTGTATCAATCCCCACACTAATCCCACTGCCCCGCTCTCTCCCCGTAGCCCTGTATCAATCCCCACACTAATCCCACTGCTCCGCTCTCTCCCCGTAGCCCAGTATCAATCCCCACACTAATCCCACTGCCCCGCTCTCTTCCCATAGCCCTGTATCAATCCCCACACTAATCCCACTGCCCCGCTCTCTCCCCGTAGCCCTGTATCAATCCCCAAACTAATCCCACTGCCCCACTCTCTCCCCATAGCCCTGTATCAATCCCCACACTAATCCCACTGCCCCGCTCTCTCCCCGTAGCCCTGTATCAATCCCCAAAATAATCCCACTGCCCCACTCTCTCCCCATGGCCCTGTATCAATCCCCACACTAATCCCACTGCCCCACTCTCTCCCCATAGCCCTGTATCAATCCCCACACTAATCCCACTGCCCCGCTCTCTCCCCGTAGCCCTGTATCAATCCCCAAACTAATCCCACTGCCCCACTCTCTCCCCGTAGCCCTGTATCAATCCCCAAACTAATCCCACTGCCCCACTCTCTCCCCATAGCCCTGTATCAATCCCCACACTAATCCCACTGCCCCGCTCTCTCCCCGTAGCCCTGTATCAATCCCCAAACTAATCCCACTGCCCCACTCTCTCCCCATGGCCCTGTATCAATCCCCACACTAATCCCACTGCCCCGCTCTTTCCCCATAGCCCTGTATCAATCCCACACTAATCCCACTGCCCCGCTCTCTCCCCGTAGCCCTGTATCAATCTCCAAACTAATCCCACTGCCCCGCTCTCTCCCCATAGCCCTGAATCAATCCCCACACTAATCCCACTGCCCCGCTCTCTCCCCGTAGCCCTGTATCAATCCCCAAACTAATCCCACTGCCCCACTCTCTCCCCGTAGCCCTGTATCAATCCCCACACTAATCCCACTGCCCTGCTCTCTCCCCGTAGCCCTGTATCAATCCCCAAACTAATCCCACTGCCCCGCTCTCTCCCCGTAGCCCTGTATCAATCCCCACACTAATCCCACTGCCCCGCTCTCTCCCCGTAGCCCTGTAT
Source organism: Heptranchias perlo (assembly GCF_035084215.1). Taxonomy (NCBI): domain Eukaryota; kingdom Metazoa; phylum Chordata; class Chondrichthyes; order Hexanchiformes; family Hexanchidae; genus Heptranchias; species Heptranchias perlo. Next base: position 273,940 of record NW_027139320.1, on the reverse strand, counting down.
CAATCCCCACACTAATCCCACTGCCCCACTCTCTCCCCATAGCCCTGTATCAATCCCCACACTAATCCCACTGCCCCGCTCTCTCCCCGTAGTCCTGTATCAATCTCCAAACTAATCCCACTGCCCCGCTCTCTCCCCGTAGCCCTGAATCAATCCCCACACTAATCCCACTGCCCCGCTCTCTCCCCGTAGCCCTGAATCAATCCCCACACTAATCCCACTGCCCCGCTCTCTCCCCGTAGCCCTGTATCAATCCCACACTAATCCCACTGCCCCGCTCTCTCCCCGTAGCCCTGTATCAATCCCACACTAATCCCACTGCCCCGCTCTCTCCCCATGGCCCTGTATCAATCCCACACTAATCCCACTGCCCCACTCTCTCCCCATAGCCCTGTATCAATCCCCAAACTAATCCCACTGCCCCACTCTCTCCCCATAGCCCTGTGTCAATCCCCAAACTAATCCCACTGCCCCGCTCTCTCCCCATAGCCCTGTGTCAATCCCCAAACTAATCCCACTGCCCCGCTCTCTCCCCATAGCCCTGTATCAATCTCACACTAATCCCACTGCCCCACTCTCTCCCCATAGCCCTGTGTCAATCCCCACACTAATCCCACTGCCCCGCTCTCTCCCCATAGCCCTGTATCAATCCCCACACTAAACCCACTGCCCCACTCTCTCCTCATAGTCCTGTATCAATCCCACACTAATCCCACTGCCCCACTCTCTCCCCATAGCCCTGTATCAATCCCCAAACTAATCCCACTGCCCCACTCTCTCCCCATAGCCCTGTATCAATCCCCAAACTAATCCCACTGCCCCGCTCTCTCCCCATAGTCCTGTATCAATCCCCAAACTAATCCCACTGCCCCACTCTCTCCACATAGCCCTGTATCAATCCCCAAACTAATCCCACTGCCCCACTCTCTCCTCATAGCCCTGTATCAATCCCCAAACTAATCCCACTGCCCCGCTCTCTCCCCGTAGCCCTGTATCAATCCCCAAACTAGTCCCACTGCCCCGCTCTCTCCCCATAGTCCTGTATCAATCCACAAACTAATCCCACTGCCCCGCTCTCTCCCCATAGCCCTGTATCAATCCCACACTAATCCCACTGCCCCGCTCTCTCCCCGTAGCCCTGTATCAATCCCCACACTAATCCCACTGCCCCGCTCTCTCCCCATGGCCCTGTATCAATCCCACACTAATCCCACTGCCCCACTCTCTCCCCATAGCCCTGTATCAATCCCCAAACTAATCCCACTGCCCCGCTCTCTCCCCATAGCCCTGTATCAATCTCACACTAATCCCACTGCCCCGCTCTCTCCCCATAGCCCTGTATCAATCCCCAAACTAATCCCACTGCCCCGCTCTCTCCCCATAGCCCTGTATCAATCTCAAACTAATCCCACTGCCCCGCTCTCTCCCCATAGTCCTGTATCAATCCCACACTAATCCCACTGCCCCGCTCTCTCCCCGTAGCCCTGTATCAATCCCACACTAATCCCACTGCCCCACTCTCTCCCCATAGCCCTGTATCAATCCCCACACTAATCCCACTGCCCCACTCTCTCCCCATAGCCCTGTATCAATCCCACACTAATCCCACTGCCCCGCTCTCTCCCCGTAGCCCTGTATCAATCCCACACTAATCCCACTGCCCCGCTCTCTCCCCGTAGCCCTGTATCAATCCCACACTAATCCCACTGCCCCGCTCTCTCCCCGTAGCCCTGTATCAATCCCACACTAATCCCACTGCCCCGCTCTCTCCCCATGGCCCTGTATCAATCCCACACTAATCCCACTGCCCCACTCTCTCCCCATAGCCCTGTATCAATCCCCAAACTAATCCCACTGCCCCGCTCTCTCCCCATAGCCCTGTATCAATCTCACACTAATCCCACTGCCCCGCTCTCTCCCCATAGCCCTGTGTCAATCCCACACTAATCCCACTGCCCCGCTCTCTCCCCATAGCCCTGTATCAATCCCACACTAATCCCACTGCCCCGCTCTCTCCCCATGGCCCTGTATCAATCCCACACTAATCCCACTGCCCCACTCTCTCCCCATAGCCCTGTATCAATCCCCAAACTAATCCCACTGCCCCGCTCTCTCCCCATAGCCCTGTATCAATCTCACACTAATCCCACTGCCCCGCTCTCTCCCCATAGCCCTGTATCAATCCCACACTAATCCCACTGCCCCGCTCTCTCCCCATAGCCCTGTATCAATCCCCAAACTAATCCCACTGCCCCGCTCTCCTCCCCATAGCCCTGTATCAATCTCACACTAATCCCACTGCCCCGCTCTCTCCCCATAGCCCTGTATCAATCCCCAAACTAATCCCACTGCCCCGCTCTCTCCCCATAGCCCTGTATCAATCTCACACTAATCCCACTGCCCCGCTCTCTCCCCATAGCCCTGTATCAATCCCACACTAATCCCACTGCCCCACTCTCTCCCCATAGCCCTGTATCAATCCCACACTAATCCCACTGCCCCGCTCTCTCCACATTGACCTGTAGAAAGCAGGAGGTCGTGGATATAGGGTGGGAAAGGGCCATTTGGAAACAAGGACAAGAATTCTGGCTACGACCTGCCTGGGCACAGGGAGAGAGTGGGTTTCGATCGAAGACTTTTGAAAGTGTTCAAATTGAGAACACGAGAAGACTCAAAGATGCGAGAAGAAGCCCATTGACTCTCTCACTGTGTGAGCAGACCCCCTGTCCCCCCCCCCCCCCACTTAGAATCTCTGCGCCCCAGACAAGTGTTATCCTTTAACGTAGTAAAACGTCCCCGGCGCCTCACAGAAGCTGTAACATCTGGCAGAAATTCACACCGAGCCACATGAGGAGAAATTAGGGACAGGTGACCAAAAAGCTCGGTCAAAGAGGTAGGTTTTAAGGAGCGTCTTAAAGGAGGAGAGAGAGAGAGAGGCGGAGAGGTTTAGGGAGGGAATTCCAGAGCTCAGGGCCCCGGGCGGCTGAAGGCACGGCCGCCAATGGCGGGAGCGATGGAAATCGTCAAGGTGAACCCAATTTTTTTTAACGCTGTGACTTGTTACAATCTGGGACGCACTGCCCGATAGGGCGGTGGGAGCAGATTCAATCGTAACTTTCGAATATGGGGGAATTGGATAAATACTTGAAAAGAGGAGAAAATTGCAGGGCAATGGGGGGAAGAGCAGGGGTCCGGAGGGGGGGGGGGTGGGGGTGGATTGGGACTCATTTTGGATGGCTCTTTCAAAAAGCCAGCACAGCCACGATGGGCCAAATGGCCTCATTCTGCGCTGCATCATTCTATGGCCAGATATTGGGGGGGGGCGACAGTGGGAGGCGGAGGTCAGTCTATTACATGGTCATGGCGAGGGGGGAGGAGACGGGGCACTGGGTTGGGGCAGGACCGGTGGGAAAGAGGTTCTCCAAATTCGCCCCTTGGGTTGACTTTCTATCCGATTAAACACAACTCCTGCCCTGCAACCCCCACTTCCCCCCTTTGACCACGTACAGAACACACAGCTCCTGGACTCACGCAGCGCAGAAGGAGGCCATTCGGCCCCTCGCGCCTGTGCTGGCTCTGCGGTGGAGCTCTCCAATTAGTTCCTCTTTCCCCTCCCACATCCCTCCAAAATGTTCTCTTTTAAAAGTGGTGCTTACCCAACTCCCACATTTGAAAGTCACCGCTGAATCTGCTCCCCACCTCCCCCAGAAAAAAAAGTTCCTGAAAGTTTTAAAAAGTAAAATAAACGCAGGAAAGATATCCGATTTAAACAAAAACCCAAAGCAAATCGCTCTCAAACATTAACGCGAGAAAAGAGAGGACATTGAGAGAGATGGTCACCGGGGCAGAGAGGGAGGGAGTCCAGGAATATATATATATATATTTTATAAAATCTGTGAAAACTCAGAGCGGATTTAATTCTAAACGCACGTCTGGGACTTTTTTGTTTGCAAAAGTTTTCTTAATTTTAAACAGTTGAATTCTGAGCGTCGATTTTTCCTGTTTTAAACCCTCCTCGGTGCTAGTTACCAGTAGTGTAACGAGTGTGTCCTGTCACTATTACAGGAGGGTGAGTGGGGAAACGAGTGGGCGAAATTTATTCTGATCAGTAAAATCGGACGGTCAAACGCCCGGGAGTCTGGTGGTTACAGCGGGACACAAACCCCCTGAAACTGCAACTTAAGAGAGACGTAGAGGGATGGATTGGTGTTATTAGAGGGGTCATTACATATATCACACGGCAGATACCGGAGCACAAGTAGATGGAGAATGGGAAGATCTGGAAACGGACCCAGGCAGAGAGAGAAAAGAGTGACAGAGTGAAGGGGGAGTGAGCCGAGAGAGAGAGAGAGACGAGTGAGACAGAGAGGGGGAGAGAGAGTGGGGAGTGAGACAGAGAGGGGGAGAGAGAGAGGGAGAGAGAGAGAGAGAGAGGGAGATAGAGAGAGAGAGAGACGGAATGAGACAGAGGAGAGAGACAGAGAGGAAAAAGATAGAGGGGGAGAGAGAGAGGGAGATAGAGAGAGAGAGAGAGACGGAATGAGACAGAGGGGGAGAGACAGAGAGGGAAAAGATAGAGGGGAGAGTGAGAGAGGGGAGAGAGACAGAGAGACAGAGGGAGAGAGACAGAGAGGGAAAAGATAGAGGGGGAGAGAGTGAGAGAGGGGAGAGAGACAGAGAGGGGGAGAGAGAGACAAGAGAGAGAGAGGGGAGAGAGAGAGAGAGAGAGAGGGGAGAGAGAGAGAGACGCAGGGGGAGAGAGACAGAGAGAGAGGGGAGAGAGAAAGCGGGGAGAGAGACAGAGAGGGAAAAAGACAGAGGGAGAGAGAGAGGGAGAGAGAGAGGAGAGAGAGACAGAGAGACGAAGTGAAGGGGAGTGAGCGAGAGAGAGAGACGGAATGAGACAGAGGGAGAGAGACGGGGGGGCAGAGAGAGAGAGAGAGGGAAAAAGACAGAGAGGGAGAGAGTCCAGAGGGAGAGAGAGAGGGGGGGAGAGAGAGGGAAAAGATAGAGGGAGGGAGAGAGAGGGGGAGAGAGAGAGAGAGAGAGAAAGACAGGGGGAGAGAGAGGGAAAAGAGGCAGAGAGAGAGAGAGAGACAAGGGAGAGAGACAGACAGAGAGAGAGAGACAGAGGTCAGAGACAGAGAGACACAGAGAGAGAAATGGAAGGAGGCAGAGAGAGGGGAAAAGACAGAGGGAGAGAGACAGACATACTGACAGACAGAGAGGGAGAGACAGAGGGAGAGAGAGACGAGAGACAGAGAGAGACACAGAGAGGGAAAGAGACACAGAGGGAGAGAGACAGAGACAGAGAGAGACACAGAGAGGGGGGGATAGACAGAGGGAGAGAGTGAGACAGAGACAGAGACACACACACAGATAGACAGAGAAGGAGAGAGACAGAGAGAGAGGGACAGAGACAGGGAGAGAGAGATAGAGAGAGTAAAAGACGGAGAGAGAGAGACGGAGAGATTAAACAAAGTTGGGAAGTGCCGAGTTTTTGCTGGGGATCGGAGGAGTACATCCCCCCCACAGGAGGACTGAACACAGACAACCTCATCTCCCTCTTCTACCGATCGGCCTGTCTCTGTCCCCTCTCAGCCCGGGGTTAACATCACCCTGAAATCACAGGGTCGAACCGCGCTCCAACAAATGTCTATCTGGTGTGAATTAAAAATTAAAACAGCCAACAAAACAAAAGTTCTGGCCCCTGTAAACCCCCGGGCAACAACTTCTGTTTCTGTTTTGTATCTACAGCATTTAATTTATATATCATCTATTATGGGATGTGTGTGTGGGGAGGGGAGGGGGTGGGGAGATAGAGAGAGAGAGAGAGAGAGACCGGGGGTCTTCTCTCAAGCATTGAGGCCTGCCATCCTTTCCGCGGATTCGGTGCGCTGTGGACGGAGCTGGCACAAAGTTTCCCTGTACAGGGGGAGGATTCAGCTGTCTGAGTCGCAGGGACTTGCCGAAGGGGGGTGCCGCCTTCTTTAATGACAGATTGGGAAAAGGGAAGAGCTTTGAAGGGAAGGGGGGGGGGGGCAGGACCCAATGGGAGAGAACAGAGTGTGTGTGTGTGTGTATGTACTCTGTCTGTGTGTGTCTGTGTGTGACTGTGTGTCTGTCTGTGTGTGTATCTGTCTGTGTGTGTCTGTGTGTGTGTGTGACTGTGTGTCTGTCTGTGTGTGTATGTGTGTGTGACTGTGTGTTTGTCTGTCTGTGTGTCTGTCCTATGTATGTATGTGTCTGTGTGTGTGTGTGTCTGTATATGTGTGTGACTGTGTGTGTCTGTGTGTGTGTCTGTATATGTGCGTGTGTTTGTCTGTCTGTGTGTGTGTGTCTGTGTGTATGTGTGTCTGTGTGCTGTTTGTCTGTGTGTGTTTGTCTGTCTATGTGTGTGTGTCTGTGTGTGACTGTGTGTGTCTGTGTGTGTGTCTGTATATGTCTGTGTCTGTCTGTCTGTGTGTCGTGTGTGTCTGTGTGTGACTGTGTGTGTCTGTGTGTGTCTGTATATGTGTGTGTTTGTCTGTCTGTGTGTGTGTGTGTGTCTGTGTGTGTGTCTGTATATGTGTGTGTTTGTCTGTCTGTGTGTATGTCTGTGTGTGACTGTGTGTATGTGCGTGTGTCTGTATATGTGTGTGTATATGTCTGTGTCTGTCTGTCTGTCTGTGTGTATGGAGGGAATAATTCCTAATATCAGCCTAGAATTATGATGTGGAGATGCCGGTGATGGACTGGGGTTGACAATTGTAAACAATTTTACAACACCAAGTTATAGTCCAGCAATTTTATTTTAAATTCACAAGCTTTCGGAGACTTCCTCCTTCCTCAGGTAAAATTGCTGGACTATAACTTGGTGTTGTAAAATTGTTTACAATAGCCTAGAATTAAGAAGATGTCTTTCACAGTTAGTCTTTAAAGTCGGGGCCGTGCGCTCTAGAGCCTCCTGAAAACGCCACAGTAAAAAGATTTACAGCTTGACCCCCCCCTTCTCGGAGAGCGGGCTAACCTCTAACCAGTTCAGATCTCAAAATGAGTTACTCCAAACCGGGGTATAAACTGTCACCCATTCACTCAAACATACACCCTCTCTCTCTCCCCCCCACCCCCCCATAATAACCCTCTCTCTCCCTTCAATCAGACACTGGCCCAAATCTGTATCATATCTTCCATTCCAGGAAGAAACAAACAGAGAACACGCCAGGACCCCCCACTCACACCCACTCACACTCTCTGCCAGTGCTTCTTTTGTCAGTGATTTTTTAAATTAAACAGTAGCCCCCTATTTAACTAATTAAAGTCCGCCAGCTTCTGACTCCCTGGATCCCACCACAGATTATTAACGATATCTACAATCCAATTAAATCAGACTGTTTATAATAGTTACAATTTATTTATATTAGACTATTTACAATCGTTATAAATATCTTTAAATCAAACTAGTTTAATATCTTTATAATATATTTAAATTAGACTATTTACAATCTTTATAATATATTTAAATTAGACTTTTTGCAATCTATAATATATTTAAATTAGACTATTTACAATCTTTATAATATATTTAAATTAGACTATTTTACAATCTTTATAATATATTTAAATTAGACTTTTTGCAATCTATAATATATTTAAATTAGACTATTTACAATCTTTATAATATATTTAAATTAGACTATTTACAATCTTTATAATATATTTAAATTAGACTATTTACAATCTATAATATATTTAAATTAGACTATTTACAATCTTTATAATATATTTAAATTAGTCCTATTTACAATCTATAATATATTTAAATTAAACTATTTACAATCTTTATAATATATTTAAATTAGACTATTTACAATCTTTATAATATATTTAAATTAGACTATTTACAATCTATAATATACTTTAAATTAGACTATTTACAATCTTTATAATATATTTAAATTAGACTATTTACAATCTGTATAATATATTTAAATCAGACTGTCTACAATCTTTATAATATATATAAATCAGATTATTTAATATCTTTATAATATATTTTAAATCAGACTATTTACAATAATTACAATCTATTGAAAATCAGACTACAAATCTTTTCCATACGGATATTTTGTGCAAAACCTTTTTAAGAATTCAATTTATTTCTGTAAATGCAGAGAACCATCCTTGTGTGTGTCTGTGGTGTTTATGTGTGTCTGCGTATTAGTGTCTGTGTATGTGTGTCTGTGTGTTACATGTGTTTGTGTCTGTGTGTTATGTGTGTTTGTGTCTGTGTGTTATGTGTGTGTCTGTGTGTTATATATGTGTGTATATGTGTGTCAGTGCGTTATATGTGTGTGTATCGTGTGTGTGTGTCCTGTGTGTTACATGTGTTTGTGTCTGTGTGTTATGTGTGTGTTATATGTGTGTCTGTGTGTTATATATGTGTGTATATGTGTGTCAGTGCGTTATATGTGTGTGTATCGTGTGTGTGTGTCTGTGTGTTACATGTGTTTGTGTCTGTGTGTTATGTGTGTATTATATGTGTGTCTGTGTGTTATATATGTGTGTATATGTGTGTCAGTGCGTTATATGTGTGTGTATCGTGTATGGTGTGTCTGTGTGTTACATGTGTTTGTGTCTGTGTGTTATGTGTGTTTGTGTCTGTGTGTTACATGTGTTTGTGTCTGTGTGTTATGTGTGTTTGTGTCTGTGTGTTATGTGTGTGTCTGTGTGTTATATATGTGTGTATATGTGTGTCAGTGCGTTTATATGTGTGTGTATCGTGTGTGTGTGTCTGTGTGTGTGTTCGTGTGTTAGAAACTCACCTTTATATTTCAAGTGGGGGCCCTACAAAGCTACAGTTTTATTTGTGGGGTAATTGTGAAATTGAGCCTCACACACAGAAAAAAAAACAGATTAAAAGGAACACTCCTGAGTGTGTGTCACACTGTGTCTTTGTATATCTCTCTGTCTGTGTCCCTGTGTTTGTCTGCGTGTTTTTAAAATTTCGTCGCCATTAATCCGTGCTCCCGGAGTTAGCTGCAGACAAGACTGAAAGACTGAGCACAGGGACAGACACACAAAAAAAAGACTGGCTACAGGAAATTAATTCCTGACTCCCCCCCCCCCCGCCCCCCCCGCCAATAATCACCTCCCCCCACCAATTTCTGTCCTTGTTTCAAGTTAAGTTTTGGGAGCGAATTCGCAAGTCAGGGTCGGTTATAATTGAGCAGAGTGGGTATAATACTTAACTATAACCGTCCCTGACTGCCAAATTGGCCAGGAAATCTCCCCTTTACCACAATGTAGGGATCTGTCCCCAAACCCCCAACAACACCCCCCACACACACAAAACCCCACGACCACCCACCCCCCCTAACTGCCCCATTAGTTTAATGATCCTTATGAAACTAAAAGTTATTTCGGTGCAATTTAAACCAGTCACAGCAAAAAAAAAAGAGTTTACATCCAAGCATTCGATGTGTGCAGTTTCAAAATGAGATAAAATATGAATTTTTGAGCTGAGAACTCGCTGTAGAGAATTTTAAAGTGTTTCTCTTAATCTAATTTGTGTGCGTGTGTGTGTGAGACTCAATTTCACAATTAACTACAAATAAAATTGCAGTTTTTCAGGGTCCCCACTTGAACTATAAAGGTGAGTTTAAAATGTTGGATTTTAAGGGGGTGGGGGGTTTGAGAGGGGAGGTGAGTGAGGCGGAGATCTTTACAGATCGAGCCAGTGGTGATGAATCACATCACAGGTGAGTGTGAACATGTTTGCAGAATGGGGTTTGAATTGCAATTCGTATAATCTCACTGCAGGCTGTGGTGATTTGTTTTTTTTTTGCAAGATTATTTATTGATAAATCGAAATGTTCTCAGTGCCACCCGCCCCCCCTACGATGAGAGGCGAGGCAAAGGGAGGGGACCAGGTGAATGAGAGAGAGAGAGAGAAAGGAAGACACTTTCACAGTAAAAAATAAAACACATCTGCAGATAGATTTTCTGATCTCTCACTCGTTCCTCGAGAGGTAGGGGAATAATTATTTTCGTTTTAAAAATCACAAATATGTGGGCGTGTGTGTTTTTATATTTATTTACTCACGGTTGGATATTATTCTAATTTTTAGGTCTTTTCAATAATTGGACTTTCTTGTTTTCCCACAAAGTTTGTTTGGTTGATCGATTTTCTTTTAAAAACTTCGCTCGACAATATTGATTTATTGTTCTATCGGCAGTATATCCGCAGGATTAGGAGGGGCGGTGGGTTAATCTTTAGCCAGGTCTATTATCCGAGATAAGAGCAGTGGGGGTTTTTTTTTTGGCCGAGATTTTAGGGGCTGTACAATATCTCGGGGATATTGTACAGGAGAGCAATTTACATCACTCTATATATACATAAAAACCAGGGACATTGAAAAAAGGACATCTCGCTTTTTACACCAAATCCTTATTAATAAATAATAAAATGAATAAATAATTTAAATTTCGGATCGTTTCAATATTATTATTTTAAATATTTAACATCAGTTTATTAGTCAATATAATTTAGATCATTATAACTACTTTGAACACAAGTATTTAAATTATTATTTAATATTAAGCTGAACATTTATATTACGATTTAACAATATTAACGATCAGACAATATTGATTATTATTTAACACTGTTACTATTTAAAATAGTTACTGAGTACTATTTACTATTAAACACTATTGATGACTATCATTTAACGTTATTGTTAGTTAAAGTTACTGAGTAGCATTTAGCGTTATCGTTAGTTAAAGTTATTGAGTAGCATTTAACGTTATTGTTAGTTAAAGTTACTGAGTACCATTTAACGTTATTGTTAGTTAGTTACTGAGTAGCATTTAGCGTTATTGTTAGTTAAAGTTACTGAGTAGCATTTAGCGTTATTGTTAGTTAAAGTTACTGAGTAGCATTTAATTTTATTTATTAGTATTTAACGTGTACACTTGTTAAAATAAGCACTGAGTACTATTTAACATTTTTAAATACCAAACACTGAAATTATTATACGACATTATTTAAAATTAATATTATTTAGCATTATTATTTAGGACATGAATTAAGGACTGATTAATAATGATTAACACATCCATCCCAGTCCCTCTCTGTGTCTCACTGCCGGCTCCCTCTCTCTGTCCCCCTCAACCTCTCTCTCGTTCTCCCTCTCTCTCTGTCTCATTCTCCCTCTCTCTCTCTCATTCTCCCTCTCTGTCTCATTCTCCCTCTCTCTCTCTCATTCTCCCTCTCTGTCTCATTCTCCCTCTCTCTCTGTCTCATTCTCCCTCTCTCTCTCTCATTCTCCCTCTCTGTCTCATTCTCCCTCTCTCTCTCTCTCATTCTCCCTCTCTGTCTCATTCTCCCTCTCACTCTCTCATTTTCGCTCTCTCTCTCATTCTCCCTCTCTCTCTCTCATTCTCGCTCTCTCTGTCTCATTCTCCCTCTCTCTCTCTCATTCTCCCTCTCTGTCTCATTCTCCCTCTCTCTCTCTCTCATTCTCCCTCTCTGTCTCATTCTCCCTCTCACTCTCTCATTCTCGCTCTCTCTCTCATTCTCCCTCTCTCTCTCTCTCACATTCTCCCTCTCTCTCTCATTCTCCCTCTCTCTGTCTCATTCTCCCTCTCTCTCTCTCTCATTCTCCCCCTCTCTCTCTCTCATTCTCCCCCTCTCTCTCTCTCATTCTCCCTCTCTCTATCTCATTCTCCCTCTCTCTCTCTCTCATTCTCCCCCCTCTCTCTCTCATTCTCCCTCTCTCTATCTCATTCTCCCTCTCTCTCTCTCACACATTCTCCCTCTCTCTCTCATTCTCCCTCTCTCTCTCATTCTCCCCCTCTCTCTCTCTCATTCTCCCTCTCTCTATCTCATTCTCCCTCTCTCTCTCTCTCATTCTCCCTCTCTCTATCTCATTCTCCCTCTCTCTCTATCTCATTCTCCCTCTCTCTCTGTCTCACATTCTCCCTCTCTCTCTCATTCTCCCTCTCTCTCTCATTCTCCCCCTCTCTCTCTCTCATTCTCCCTCTCTCTATCTCATTCTCCCTCTCTCTCTCTCATTCTCCCTCTCTCTATCTCATTCTCCCTCTCTCTCTGTCTCATTCTCCCTCTCTCTCTGTCTCATTCTCCCTCTCTCTCTCATTCTCCCTCTCTATCTCCCTCATTCTCCCTCTCTCTCTGTCTCATTCTCCCTCTCGCTCTCATTCTCCCTCACTCCCTCATTCTCCCTCTCTATCTCATTCTCCCTCTCACTGTCTCATTCTCTCTCTCTCTCATTCTCCCTCTCTCATTCTCCCCCTCTCTCTCTCATTCTCCCTCTCTCTCTGTCTCATTCTCCCTCTCTCTCTCTCATTCTCCCCCTCTCTCTCTCATTCTCTCTCTCTCTCATTCTCCCTCTCACTGTCTCATTCTCTCTCTCTCTCTCTCTCTCTCATTCTCCCTCTCTCTCTCTCATTCTCCCTCTCTCTGTCTCATTCTCCCTCTCTCTCTCTCATTCTCTCTCTCTCTCTCTCATTCTCCCTCTCTCTCTCTTTCTCCCCCCCTCTCTCTCATTCTCTCTCTCTGTCTCATTCTCCCTCTCTCTCTCTCATTCTCTCTCTCTCTCTCTCATTCTCCCTCTCTCTCTCTTTCTCCCTCTCTCTCTCTCATTCTCTCTCTCTCTCTCATTCTCCCTCTCTCTCTCTCATTCTCCATCTCTCTGTCTCATTCTCCCTCTCTCTCTCATTCTCCCTCTCTCTCTCTCTCATTCTCCCTCTCTCTGTCCCCTTTTCTCTCCCCACCTCTCTGTTTCACTTTTTATCATCTCTTCGCCCGTCTCTCTCCCTCTACATATCTTTATAGCCCTCTTTCTTTTTCTGTCACTTTCTCTCTCTCGGTCGCTGTTCATCTCTTGCTCTCTCTGCCCCTTTTACTCCGTCTGTCTGTCTGTCTGTCCCTGCTCATCTCTTGCTCTCTCTTCCAGTTTTACTCTCTCTCTGGCCATTACAACATTTTACACCGTTTGCCTCTTTCTCTCCCTCTCTCTACGTTTGCCTGTCTGACCCTCTTTCTGTCAAATCTCCTCTGCCACATTCCCTTTTTCCCTCTGCCCCTCTCCCAGTCCCTTTCTTTCTTGCTGTCTCTCTCTCTCAATCTCCTTTTCACCTCAGCTCTGGGGTATAAGGCGGGGAATCAATTTATCACAGAAAAAAAATTGACTGTTCTGTCCCATCCCTTCAAACTTGACCTACTGATTAACACTGAGCTCCCTCCCTCTCTCTTCCCCTCTCTCTGTTTCTCTCCCCCCCTCTCTCTCTCTCTCTTTTTCTCTCCCCTTCTCTCACTCTTTCTCTCCCCCTCTGTGTGTGTGTCACTCTCTTTCTCTCTGTCTCTCTCTCTGTTTCTCCCTTTTTCTGTTTCTCTCCCCCTCTCTTTTTCTCTCTCTCTCTTTTTCTCTCCCCCTCTCTCACTCTTTCTCTCCCCCTCTGTGTGTGTCACTCTCTTTCTCTCTCTCTGTTTCTTCCTTTTTCTGTTTCTCTCCCCCTCTCTTTTTCTCTCCCCTTCTCTCACTCTTTCTCTCCCCCTCTGTGTGTGTGTGTCACTCTCTTTCTCTCTGTCTCTCTCTGTTTCTCCCTTTTTCTGTTTCTCTCCCCCTCTCTCTCTGTTTCTCTCCTCCTCTCTCATTCCTTTTCTCCCCCTCTCTGTGTGTGTGTGTGTGTGTGTGTGTGTCACTCTCTTCCTCTCTGACGCTCTCTCTGTTTCTCCCTCTCTCTGTTTCTCTCCCCCCTCTCTTTTTCTCTCCTCCTCTCTCATTCGTTCTCTCCTCTCTCTCACTATGTGCGTCACTCTCTTCCTCTTTGTCTCTCTCTCTGCTTCTCCCTCTCTCTTTTTCTCTCCCCCTCTCTCTATTTCTCTCCCCCTCTCTTTTTCTCTCCCCCTCTCTCATTCCTTCTCTCCCCCCTCTTTGTGTGTGTGTCGCTCTCTTCCTCTCTGTCTCTCTCTCTGTTTCTGCCTCTCTCTGTTTCACTCCCCTCTCTCTCTCTTTTTCTCTCCCCCCTCTCTCATTCATTCTCTGCCCTCTCTCTCTGTGTCACTCTCTTCCTCTCTATCTCTGTCACTCCCTTCCTCTGTATCTCTCTCTCTGTTTCTCCCTCTCTGTTTCTCTCCCCTCTCTCTCTTTTTCTCTCCCCTCTCTCATTCTTTCTCTCCCCCTCTCTCTGTGTGTCACTCTCTTCCTCTCTATCTCTCTCTCTCTGTTTCTCCCTCTCTCTGTTTCTCTCCCCTCTCTCTCCCCCCTCTCTCATTCTTTCTCTGCCCCTCTCTCTCTGTCACTCTCTTCCTCTCTATCTCTCTCTGTTTCTCCCTCTCTCTGTTTCTCTCCCCTCTCTCTCTTTTTCTCTCCCCCCTCTCTCATTCTTTCTCTCCCCCTCTCTCTGTGTGTCACTCTCTTCCTCTCTATCACTCTATTTCTCCCTCTCTCTGTTTCTCTCCCTCCTCTCTCTCTTTTTCTCTCCCCTTCTCTCATTCTTTCTCTAACCCTCTCTCTCTCTCTGTCGCTCTCTTCCTCTCTCTCTCTCTCTCTCTCTCTCTCTGTTTCTCCCTCTCTCTGTCCCACTCTCTCCCCCTTCCCCATTGCTCCCTCCCTCCCCCCCCATTCCCCATCTCTCTCTCTCCCTCCCTCCCTCCCTCTCTTCCCCCTCTCACTGCCGGTACAGTAGATATTAAAGTTTAATGGCGTGTTTCGGTCCCAGATTTGTCGACTACGTCTGCGCACACCGCTGGAGACAGCTCGGGCAGCGTCGGCATAGTCTCGGGGTAGATTTTAATCTCGCAAAGCAGTCATCGCCCGAGTGTCAAATGTGCGGTCTAGTATCTGACCATCTCCTACGTTACACAGAGTCCCTGCACTTCTTTTTAAGTTTTCTGCACAGACTAACTTTTTTTTTTTGGCTTCTTAAAAGACGGAAGTTGCTTTTAAACTGCCCAACCGATTAAAGTTTCTAAATTAAAGAGTCTGAGTCTCTCCCGACCGACACAAACTCTATTTCCAACACCAAAAAAAAACGATTAAGTTATAAAGAGCAGCAACCGCCGACCGCCGAGACTCAGCATTCCCGAAATATACCGGTGTCAGCCAGTGTGGCTCAGTGGGTAGCTCTCTCTCTCTCTCTCTCTCACTCTCTTCCCCCCCCCCCACTCTGAGCCAGAAGATTGTGGGTTCAAGTCCCACTTCCAGAGAGTAGAGCCCCATAAAAAGGCCCACACTGCCAGTGCAGCACTGAGGGAGCGCCGCACTGTCGGAGGGTCAGTACTGAGGGAGCGCCACACTGTCGGAGGGTCAGTACTGAGGGAGCGCCACACTGTCGGAGGGTCGGTACTGAGGGAGCGCCACACTGTCGGAGGGTCGGTACTGAGGGAGCGCCACACTGTCGGAGGGTCGGTACTGAGGGAGCGCCGCACTGTCGGAGGGTCGGTACTGAGGGAGCGCCGCACTGTCGGAGGGTCGGTACTGAGGGAGCGCCGCACTGTCGGAGGGTCGGTACTGAGGGAGCGCCGCACTGTCGGAGGGTCGGTACTGAGGGAGCGCCGCACTGTCGGAGGGTCGGTACTGAGGGAGCGCCGCACTGTCGGAGGGGCAGTACTGAGGGAGCGCCGCACAGTCGGAGGGTCAGTACTGAGGGAGCGCCGCACTGTCGGAGGGGCAGTACTGAGGGAGCGCCGCACTGTCGGAGGGTCAGTACTGAGGGAGCGCCGCACCGTCGGAGGGGCAGTACTGAGGGAGCGCCGCACTGTCGGAGGGGCAGTACTGAGGGAGCGCCGCACTGTCGGAGGGGCAGTACTGAGGGAACGCCGCACTGTCGGAGGGTCAGTACTGAGGGAGCTCTGCACTGTCGGAAGGTCAGTACTGAGGGAGCTCTGCACTGTCGGAGGGTCAGTACTGAGGGAGCTCTGCACTCTTGGAGGGTCAGTACTGAGGGAGCGCCGCACTGTCGGAGGGTCAGTACTGAGGGAGCGCCGCACTGTCGGAGGTGCCGTCTTTCGGACGAGACATTAAACCGAGGCCCCGTCTGCCCCTCTCAGGTGGATGTAAAAGATCCCACGGCCACTATTTTGAAGAAGAGCAGGCGGGGGGAGTTCTCCCCAGTGTCCTTGGTGAATATTTATCCCTCAACCAACATCACTAAAAAAACAGATTATCTAATCATTTATCACATTGCTGTTTGTGGGATCTTGCTGTGCGCAAATTGTCTGCTGTGTTTTTTACATTACAACAGTGACCACACTTCAAAAAAAAAGTACTTCATTGGCGGTAAAGTGTTTTGGGATGTCCTGAGGTCATGAAAGGCGCTGTAGAAAACCAAGATCTTACTGTTACTGCCTGGTGCCAGGAGAGGAAGGAGGAGAGTGAGGAAGATTAGGAGAGGGGGAAGATTAGGAGAGTGAGGGAGATTAGGAGAGGGGGAAGATTAGGAGAGTGAGGGAGATTAGGAGAGTGAGGAAGATTAGGAGAGTGAGGGAGATTAGGAGAGTGAGGGAGATTAGGAGAGTGAGGGAGATTAGGAGAGTGAGGGAGATTAGGAGAGTGAGGGAGATTAGGAGGGGGGAAGATTAAGAGAGTGAGGAAGATTAGGAGAGGGGGAAGATTAGGAGAGCGGGGAAGATTAGGAGGGGGAAGATTAGGAGAGGGGGAAGATTAGGAGAGTGAGGGAGATTAGGAGAGGGGGAAGATTAGGAGGGGGAAGATTAGGAGAGGGGGAAGATTAGGAGAGTGAGGGAGATTAGGAGAGTGAGGGAGATTAGGAGAGTGAGGGAGATTAGGAGAGCGAGGGAGATTAGGAGAGTGAGGGAGATTAGGAGAGGGGGAAGATTAGGAGAGTGAGGGAGATTAGGAGAGGGGGAGATTGGGAGAGGGGGAGATTAGGAGAGGGAGAGAGATTAGGAGAGCGAGGGAGATTAGGAGAGCGAGGGAGATTAGGAGAGCGAGGGAGATTAGGAGAGCGAGGGAGATTAGGAGAGCGAGGGAGATTAGGAGGGGGGAGATTAGGAGAGTGAGGGAGATTAGGAGAGTGAGGGAGATTAGGAGAGTGAGGGAGATTAGGAGAGCGAGGGAGATTAGGAGAGGGAGGGAGATTAGGAGAGTGAGGGAGATTAGGAGAGGGGGAAGATTAGGAGAGCGAGGGAGATTAGGAGAGCGAGGGAGATTAGGAGAGTGAGGAAGATTAGGAGAGTGAGGGAGATTAGGAGAGCGAGGGAGATTAGGAGAGGGGGAGATTAGGAGAGTGAGGGAGATTAGGAGAGTGAGGAAGATTAGGAGAGGGGGGAGATTAGGAGAGGGGGAAGATTAGGAGAGTGAGGGAGATTAGGAGAGGGGGAAGATTAGGAGGGGGGAGATTAGGAGAGTGAGGAAGATTAGGAGAGGGGGGAGATTAGGAGAGGGGGAAGATTAGGAGAGTGAGGGAGATTAGGAGAGCGAGAGATTAGGAGAGTGAGGAAGATTAGGAGAGTGAGGGAGATTAGGAGAGTGAGGGAGATTAGGAGAGTGAGGAAGATTAGGAGAGTGAGGGAGATTAGGACAGCGAGAGATTAGGAGAGTGAGGAAGATTAGGAGAGTGAGGGAGATTAGGAGAGCGAGGGAGATTAGGAGAGGGGGAAGATTAGGAGAGTGAGGGAGATTAGGAGAGCGAGGGAGATTAGGAGAGTGAGGAAGATTAGGAGAGTGAGGGAGATTAGGAGAGCGAGAGAGATTAGGAGAGCGAGAGATTAGGAGAGTGAGGAAGATTAGGAGAGTGAGGGAGATTAGGAGAGCGAGAGATTAGGAGAGTGAGGAAGATTAGGAGAGTGAGGAAGATTAGGAGAGTGAAGGAGATTAGGAGAGCGAGGGAGATTAGGAGAGTGAGGGAGATTAGGAGAGTGAGGAAGATTAGGAGAGTGAGGGAGATTAGGAGAGCGAGGGAGATTAGGAGAGGGGGAAGATTAGGAGAGTGAGGAAGATTAGGAGAGTGAGGGAGATTAGGAGAGTGAGGGAGATTAGGAGAGTGAGGGAGATTAGGAGAGCGTGGGAGATTAGGAGAGTGAGGGAGATTAGGAGAGCGAGGGAGATTAGGAGAGGGGGAGATTAGGAGAGTGAGGGAGATTAGGAGAGGGGGGAGATTAGGAGAGGGGGGAGATTAGGAGAGGGGGAAGATTAGGAGAGTGAGGAAGATTAGGAGAGAGAGGGAGATTAGGAGAGTGAGGAAGATTAGGAGAGTGAGGAAGATTAGGAGAGCGAGGGAGATTAGGAGAGTGAGGGAGATTAGGAGAGTGAGGGAGATTAGGAGAGGGGGAGATTAGGAGAGTGAGGAAGATTAGGAGAGCGAGAGAGATTAGGAGAGCGAGGGAGATTAGGAGAGGGAGGAGATTAGGAGAGTGAGGGAGATTAGGAGAGTGGGGAGATTAGGAGAGGGGGGAGATTAGGAGAGGGGGGAGATTAGGAGAGCGAGGGAGATTAGGAGAGCGAGGAAGATTAGGAGAGTGAGGGAGATTAGGAGAGGGGGAAGATTAGGAGAGTGAGGGAGATTAGGAGAGGGGGAGATTAGGAGAGGGGGAAGATTAGGAGAGCGAGGGAGATTAGGAGAGGGGGAGATTAGGAGAGTGAGGGAGATTAGGAGAGGGGGAGATTAGGAGAGTGAGGAAGATTAGGAGAGTGAGGGAGATTAGGAGAGTGAGGGAGATTAGGAGAGTGAGGGAGATTAGGAGAGTGAGGGAGATTAGGAGAGCGAGGGAGATTAGGAGAGCGAGGGAGATTAGGAGAGGGGGAGATTAGGAGAGGGGGAAGATTAGGAGAGTGAGGGAGATTAGGAGAGCGAGGGAGATTAGGAGAGGGGGAGATTAGGAGAGGGGGAAGATTAGGAGAGCGAGGGAGATTAGGAGAGTGAGGGAGATTAGGAGAGGGGGAGATTAGGAGAGTGAGGAAGATTAGGAGAGCGAGGGAGATTAGGAGAGCGAGGGAGATTAGGAGAGGGGGAAGATTAGGAGAGGGGGAGATTAGGAGAGTGAGGGAGATTAGGAGAGCGAGGGAGATTAGGAGAGGGGGGAGATTAGGAGAGTGAGGAAGATTAGGAGAGTGAGGGAGATTAGGAGAGTGAGGGATATTAGGAGAGTGAGGGAGATTAGGAGAGTGAGGGAGATTAGGAGAGCGTGGGAGATTAGGAGAGTGAGGGAGATTAGGAGAGTGAGGGAGATTAGGAGAGTGAGGGAGATTAGGAGAGTGAGGGAGATTAGGAGAGCGTGGGAGATTAGGAGAGTGAGGGAGATTAGGAGAGCGAGGGAGATTAGGAGAGTGAGGGAGATTAGGAGAGTGAGGGAGATTAGGAGAGCGAGGGAGATTCGGAGAGCGAGTGAGATTAGGAGAGGGGGGTGATTAGGAGAGTGAGGGAGATTAGGAGAGTGAGGGAGATTAGGAGAGCGAGGGAGATTAGGAGAGGGGGAGATTAGGAGAGGGGGAAGATTAGGAGAGCGAGGGAGATTAGGAGAGTGAGGGAGATTAGGAGAGGGGGAGATTAGGAGAGTGAGGGAGATTAGGAGAGCGAGGAAGATTAGGAGAGCGAGGGAGATTAGGATAGCGAGGGAGAGTAGGAGAGGGGGAGATTAGGAGATCGAGGGAGATTAGGAGAGCGAGGGAGATTAGGAGAGTGAGGGAGATTAGGAGAGTGAGGAAGATTAGGAGAGAGAGGGAGATTAGGAGAGTGAGGAAGATTAGGAGAGCGAGGGAGATTAGGAGAGTGAGGGAGATTAGGAGAGTGAGGGAGATTAGGAGAGGGGGAGATTAGGAGAGTGAGGAAGATTAGGAGAGCGAGAGAGATTAGGAGAGTGAGGGAGATTAGGAGAGTGGGGAGATTAGGAGAGGGGGGAGATTAGGAGAGGGGGGAGATTAGGAGAGCGAGGGAGATTAGGAGAGCGAGGAAGATTAGGAGAGTGAGGGAGATTAGGAGAGGGGGAAGATTAGGAGAGTGAGGGAGATTAGGAGAGGGGGAGATTAGGAGAGGGGGAAGATTAGGAGAGCGAGGGAGATTAGGAGAGGGGGAGATTAGGAGAGTGAGGGAGATTAGGAGAGGGGGAGATTAGGAGAGTGAGGAAGATTAGGAGAGTGAGGGAGATTAGGAGAGTGAGGGAGATTAGGAGAGTGAGGGAGATTAGGAGAGTGAGGGAGATTAGGAGAGCGAGGGAGATTAGGAGAGCGAGGGAGATTAGGAGAGGGGGAGATTAGGAGAGGGGGAAGATTAGGAGAGTGAGGGAGATTAGGAGAGCGAGGGAGATTAGGAGAGGGGGAGATTAGGAGAGGGGGAAGATTAGGAGAGCGAGGGAGATTAGGAGAGTGAGGGAGATTAGGAGAGGGGGAGATTAGGAGAGTGAGGAAGATTAGGAGAGCGAGGGAGATTAGGAGAGCGAGGGAGATTAGGAGAGGGGGAAGATTAGGAGAGGGGGAGATTAGGAGAGTGAGGGAGATTAGGAGAGCGAGGGAGATTAGGAGAGGGGGGAGATTAGGAGAGTGAGGAAGATTAGGAGAGTGAGGGAGATTAGGAGAGTGAGGGATATTAGGAGAGTGAGGGAGATTAGGAGAGTGAGGGAGATTAGGAGAGCGTGGGAGATTAGGAGAGTGAGGGAGATTAGGAGAGTGAGGGAGATTAGGAGAGTGAGGGAGATTAGGAGAGTGAGGGAGATTAGGAGAGCGTGGGAGATTAGGAGAGTGAGGGAGATTAGGAGAGCGAGGGAGATTAGGAGAGTGAGGGAGATTAGGAGAGTGAGGGAGATTAGGAGAGCGAGGGAGATTCGGAGAGCGAGTGAGATTAGGAGAGGGGGGTGATTAGGAGAGTGAGGGAGATTAGGAGAGTGAGGGAGATTAGGAGAGCGAGGGAGATTAGGAGAGGGGGAGATTAGGAGAGGGGGAAGATTAGGAGAGCGAGGGAGATTAGGAGAGTGAGGGAGATTAGGAGAGGGGGAGATTAGGAGAGTGAGGGAGATTAGGAGAGCGAGGAAGATTAGGAGAGCGAGGGAGATTAGGATAGCGAGGGAGAGTAGGAGAGGGGGAGATTAGGAGATCGAGGGAGATTAGGAGAGCGAGGGAGATTAGGAGAGTGAGGGAGATTAGGAGAGTGAGGGAGATTAGGAGAGTGAGGGAGATTTGGAGAGCGAGGAAGATTAGGAGAGGGGGAG
This sequence comes from Heptranchias perlo, assembly GCF_035084215.1. Classification (NCBI taxonomy): domain Eukaryota; kingdom Metazoa; phylum Chordata; class Chondrichthyes; order Hexanchiformes; family Hexanchidae; genus Heptranchias; species Heptranchias perlo. Next base: position 252,771 of record NW_027139320.1, on the reverse strand, counting down.
ATTAGGAGAGTGAGGGAGATTAGGAGAGCGAGGAAGATTAGGAGAGGGGGAGATTAGGAGAGTGAGGGAGATTAGGAGAGGGGGAGATTAGGAGAGTGAGGAAGATTAGGAGAGGGGGAAGATTAGGAGAGTGAGGGAGATTAGGAGAGCGAGGGAGATTAGGAGAGTGAGGGAGATTAGGAGGGGGAGATTAGGAGAGCGAGGGAGATTAGGAGAGGGGGGAGATTAGGAGAGCGAGGGAGATTAGGAGAGTGAGGGAGATTAGGAGAGCGAGGGAGATTAGGAGAGTGAGGGCGATTAGGAGAGTGAGGGAGATTAGGAGAGCGAGGGAGATTAGGAGAGCGAGGAAGATTAGGAGAGGGTGAAGATTAGGAGAGTGAGGGAGATTAGGAGAGCGAGGAAGATTAGGAGAGTGAGGGAGATTAGGAGGGGGAGATTAGGAGAGCGAGGGAGATTAGGAGAGGGGGGAGATTAGGAGAGTGAGGGAGATTAGGAGAGCGAGGAAGATTAGGAGAGTGAGGGAGATTAGGAGGGGGAGATTAGGAGAGCGAGGGAGATTAGGAGAGGGGGGAGATTAGGAGAGCGAGGGAGATTAGGAGAGTGAGGGAGATTAGGAGAGCGAGGGAGATTAGGAGAGTGAGGGCGATTAGGAGAGTGAGGGAGATTAGGAGAGCGAGGGAGATTAGGAGAGCGAGGAAGATTAGGAGAGGGGGAGATTAGGAGAGTGAGGGAGATTAGGAGAGGGGGAGATTAGGAGAGTGAGGGAGATTTGGAGAGCGAGGAAGATTAGGAGAGGGGGAGATTAGGAGAGTGAGGGAGATTAGGAGAGCGAGGAAGATTAGGAGAGGGGGAGATTAGGAGAGTGAGGGAGATTAGGAGAGGGGGAGATTAGGAGAGTGAGGAAGATTAGGAGAGGGGGAAGATTAGGAGAGTGAGGGAGATTAGGAGGGGGAGATTAGGAGAGCGAGGGAGATTAGGAGAGGGGGGAGATTAGGAGAGCGAGGGAGATTAGGAGAGTGAGGGAGATTAGGAGAGCGAGGGAGATTAGGAGAGTGAGGGAGATTAGGAGAGTGAGGAAGATTAGGAGAGGGGGGAGATTAGGAGAGTGAGGAAGATTAGGAGAGGGGGGAGATTAGGAGAGCGAGGGAGATTAGGAGAGCGAGGGAGATTAGGAGAGTGAGGAAGATTAGGAGAGTGAGGGAGATTAGGAGAGTGAGGGAGATTAGGAGAGTGAGGAAGATTAGGAGAGTGAGGGAGATTAGGAGAGCAGGGAAGATTAGGAGAGTGAGGGAGATTAGGAGAGGGGGAAGATTAGGAGAGGGGGGAGATTAGGAGAGTGAGGGAGATTAGGAGAGTGAGGGAGATTAGGAGAGTGAGGGATATTAGGAGAGCGAGGGAGATTAGGAGAGCGAGGGAGATTAGGAGAGCGAGGGAGATTAGGAGAGTGAGGAAGATTAGGAGAGGGGGGAGATTAGGAGAGTGAGGAAGATTAGGAGAGGGGGGAGATTAGGAGAGTGAGGAAGATTAGGAGAGGGGGGAGATTAGGAGAGTGAGGGAGATTAGGAGAGTGAGGGAGATTCGGAGAGGGGGGAGATTAGGAGAGGGGGAAGATTAGGAGAGGGGGGAGATTAGGAGAGTGAGGAAGATTAGGAGAGTGAGGGAGATTAGGAGAGCGAGGGAGATTAGGATAGTGAGGGAGATTAGGAGAGCGAGGGAGATTAGGAGAGCGAGGGAGATTAGGATAGTGAGGGAGATTAGGAGAGCGAGGGAGATTAGGAGAGCGAGGGAGATTAGGATAGTGAGGGAGATTAGGAGAGTGAGGGAGATTAGGAGAGTGAGGGAGATTAGGAGAGCGAGGGAGATTAGGATAGTGAGGGAGATTAGGAGAGCGAGGGAGATTAGGAGAGCGAGGGAGATTAGGAGAGTGAGGGAGATTAGGAGAGTGAGGGAGATTAGGAGAGTGAGGGAGATTAGGAGAGTGAGGGAGATTAGGAGAGTGAGGGAGATTAGGAGAGTGAGGGAGATTAGGAGAGTGAGGGAGATTAGGAGAGCGAGGGAGATTAGGAGAGGGGGGAGATTAGGAGAGTGAGGGAGATTAGGAGAGCGAGGGAGATTAGGAGAGGGGGGAGATTAGGAGAGTGAGGAAGATTAGGAGAGGGGGGAGATTAGGAGAGTGAGGGAGATTAGGAGAGCGAGGGAGATTAGGAGAGGGGGGAGTTTAGGAGAGGGGGAAGATTAGGAGAGCGAGGAAGATTAGGAGAGTGAGGGAGATTAGGAGAGCGAGGGAGATTAGGATAGTGAGGGAGATTAGGATAGCGAGGGAGATTAGGAGAATGAGGGAGATTAGGAGAGTGAGGGAGATTAGGAGAGTGAGGGAGATTAGGAGAGTGAGGGAGATTAGGAGGGGGGAGATTAGGAGAGCGAGGGAGATTAGGAGAGGGGGGAGATTAGGAGAGTGAGGAAGATTAGGAGAGGGGGGAGATTAGGAGAGTGAGGGAGATTAGGAGAGTGAGGAAGATTAGGAGAGTGAGGGAGATTAGGAGAGTGAGGGAGATTAGGAGAGTGAGGGAGATTAGGAGGGGGGAGATTAGGAGAGTGAGGGAGATTAGGAGAGTGAGGGAGATTAGGAGAGTGAGGGAGATTAGGAGAGTGAGGGAGATTAGGAGAGTGAGGGAGATTAGGAGGGGGGAGATTAGGAGAGCGAGGGAGATTAGGAGAGGGGGGAGATTAGGAGAGTGAGGAAGATTAGGAGAGGGGGGAGATTAGGAGAGTGAGGGAGATTAGGAGAGCGAGGGAGATTAGGAGAGGGGGGAGATTAGGAGAGGGGGAAGATTAGGAGAGGGGGGAGATTAGGAGAGTGAGGAAGATTAGGAGAGTGAGGGAGATTAGGAGAGTGAGGGAGATTAGGAGAGCGAGGGAGATTAGGAGAGCGAGGGAGATTAGGATAGTGAGGGAGATTAGGAGAGGGGGAAGATTAGGAGAGCGAGGGAGATTAGGAGAGTGAGGAAGATTAGGAGAGCGAGGGAGATTAGGAGAGTGAGGAAGATTAGGAGAGTGAGGGAGATTAGGAGAGGGGGAAGATTAGGAGAGTGAGGGAGATTAGGAGAGTGAGGGAGATTAGGAGAGCGAGGGAGATTAGGAGAGGGGGGAGATTAGGAGAGCGAGGGAGATTAGGAGAGTGAGGGAGATTAGGAGAGGGGGAGATTAGGAGAGTGAGGGAGATTAGGAGAGGGGGAAGATTAGGAGAGTGAGGGAGATTAGGAGAGCGAGGGAGATTAGGATAGCGAGGAAGATTAGGAGAGTGAGGAAGATTAGGAGAGTGAGGGAGATTAGGAGAGTGAGGAAGATTAGGAGAGTGAGGGAGATTAGGAGGGGGGAGATTAGGAGAGTGAGGAAGATTAGGAGAGGGGGGAAATTAGGAGAGGGGGAAGATTAGGAGAGGGGGGAGATTAGGAGAGTGAGGGAGATTAGGAGAGCGAGGGAGATTAGGAGAGGGGGGAGATTAGGAGAGGGGGGAGATTAGGAGAGGGGGGAGATTAGGAGAGTGAGGAAGATTAGGAGAGTGAGGGAGATTAGGAGAGCGAGGGAGATTAGGATAGTGAGGGAGATTAGGAGAGCGAGGGAGATTAGGAGAGTGAGGAAGATTAGGAGAGTGAGGGAGATTAGGAGAGGGGGAAGATTAGGAGAGTGAGGGAGATTAGGAGAGTGAGGAAGATTAGGAGAGCGAGGGAGATTAGGAGAGTGAGGAAGATTAGGAGAGGGGGAAGATTAGGAGAGCGAGGGAGATTAGGAGAGTGAGGGAGATTAGGAGAGTGAGGGAGATTAGGAGAGTGAGGAAGATTAGGAGAGCGAGGGAGATTAGGAGAGTGAGGAAGATTAGGAGAGGGGGAAGATTAGGAGAGCGAGGGAGATTAGGAGAGTGAGGGAGATTAGGAGAGTGAGGGAGATTAGGAGAGTGAGGGAGATTAGGAGAGTGAGGGGGATTAGGAGAGTGAGGGAGATTAGGAGAGGGGGAAGTTTAGGAGAGTGAGGGAGATTAGGAGAGCGAGGGAGAGTAGGAGAGTGAGGAAGATTAGGAGAGCGAGGGAGATTAGGAGAGTGAGGAAGATTAGGAGAGGAGGAAGATTAGGAGAGGGGGAAGATTAGGAGAGCGAGGGAGATTAGGAGAGCGAGGGAGATTAGGAGAGTGAGGAAGATTAGGAGAGGGGGAAGATTAGGAGAGCGAGGGAGATTAGGAGAGTGAGGAAGATTAGGAGAGTGAGGGAGATTAGGAGAGTGAGGGAGATTAGGAGAGTGAGGGAGATTAGGAGAGTGAGGGAGATTAGGAGAGGGGGAAGTTTAGGAGAGTGAGGGAGATTAGGAGAGCGAGGGAGATTAGGAGGGGGGAGATTAGGAGAGGGGGAAGATTAGGAGAGTGAGGGAGATTAGGAGAATGAGGGAGATTAGGAGAGTGAGGGAGATTAGGAGAGTGAGGGAGATTAGGAGAGGGGGAAGTTTAGGAGAGTGAGGGAGATTAGGAGAGCGAGGGAGATTAGGAGGGGGGAGATTAGGAGAGGGGGAAGATTAGGAGAGTGAGGGAGATTAGGAGAGGGGGGAGATTAGGAGAGTGAGGAAGATTAGGAGAGCGAGGGAGATTAGGATAGCGAGGGAGATTAGGAGGGGGAGATTAGGAGAACGAGGCAGATTAGGAGGGGGAGATTAGGAGAGTGAGGAAGATTAGGAGAGCGAGGGAGATTAGGAGAGCGAGGGAGATTAGGAGAGCGAGGGAGATTAGGAGAGCGAGGGAGATTAGGAGAGCGAGGGAGATTAGGAGAGGGGGAAGATTAGGAGAGGGGGGAGATTAGGAGAGCGAGGGAGATTAGGAGAGCGAGGGAGATTAGGAGAGTGAGGAAGATTAGGAGAGCGAGGGAGATTAGGAGAGGGGGAAGATTAGGAGAGGGGGGAGATTAGGAGAGCGAGGGAGATTAGGAGAGCGAGGGAGATTAGGAGAGGGGGAAGATTAGGAGAGGGGGAAGATTAGGAGAGGGGGAAGATTAGGAGAGCGAGGGAGATTAGGAGAGGGGGAAGATTAGGAGAGGGGGAGATTAGGAGAGTGAGGAAGATTTAGAGAGCGAGGGAGATTAGGAGAGCGGGAAGATTAGGAGAGGGGGAAGATTAGGAGAGGGGGAAGATTAGGAGAGGGGGGAGATTAGGAGAGCGAGGGAGATTAGGAGAGGGGGAAGATTAGGAGAGGGGGAGATTAGGAGAGTGAGGAAGATTTAGAGAGCGAGGGAGATTAGGAGAGGGGGGAGATTAGGAGAGTGAGGGAGATTAGGAGAGGTGGAAGATTAGGAGAGTGAGGGAGATTAGGAGAGGGGGAAGATTAGGAGAGTGAGGGAGATTAGGAGAGGGGGAAGATTAGGAGAGTGAGGGAGATTAGGAGAGGGGGAAGATTAGGAGGGGGGAAGATTAGGAGAGGGGGGAGATTTGGAGAGCGAGGGAATTAGGAGAGGGGGAAGATTAGGGGGAAGATTAGGAAAGCGAGGGAATTAGGAGAGCGAGGGAGATTAGGAGAGCGAGGAAGATTTGGAGAGTGAGGGAGATTAGGAGAGGGGGAAGATTAGGATAGCGAGGGAGATTAGGAGAGTGAGGGAGATTAGGAGAGGGGGGAAGATTAGGAGAGGGGGACGATTTGGAGAGCGAGGGAGATTAGGAGAGGGGGAGATTAGGAGAGGGGGGAAGATTAGGATAGCGAGGGAGATTAGGAGAGGGGGGAGATTTGGAGAGTGAGGAAGATTTGGAGAGTGAGGGAGATTAGGAGAGGGGAAGATTAGGAGTGGGGGAAGATTAGGAGAGCGAGGGAGATTAGGAGAGTGAGGGAGATTAGGAGAGGGGGGAAGATTTGGAGAGCGAGGGAGATTTGGAGAGCGACGGAGATTAGGATAGCGAGGGAGATTAGGAGAGTGAGGAAGCTTTGGAGAGCGAGGGAGATTAGGAGAGGGGGCAGATTAGGAGATCGAGGGAGATTAAGAGAGCGAGGGAGATTAGGAGAGGGGGGAAGATTTGGAGAGCGAGGGAGATTTGGAGAGCGAGGGAGATTAGGAGAGCGAGGGAGATTAGGAGAGCGAGGGAGATTAGGAGAGGGGGGAGATTAGGAGAGGGGGGAAGATTTGGAGAGCGAGGGAGATTTGGAGAGCGAGGGAGATTAGGAGAGGGGGGAGATTAGGAGAGGGGGGAAGATTTGGAGAGCGAGGGAGATTAGGAGAGGGGGGAGATTAGGAGAGGGGGGAAGATTTGGAGAGCGAGGAAGATTTGGAGAGCGAGGGAGATTAGGAGAGGGGGGAGATTAGGAGAGGGGGGAAGATTTGGAGAGCGAGGGAGATTTGGAGAGCGAGGGAGATTAGGAGAGCGAGGGAGATTAGGAGAGCGAGGGAGATTTGGAGAGCGAGGGAGATTAGGAGAGGGGGAAGATTAGGAGAGTGAGGAAGATTTGGAGAGCGAGGGAGATTAGGAGAGGGGGAAGATTAGGAGATCGAGGGAGATTAAGAGAGCGAGGGAGATTTGGAGATCAAGGGAGATTAGGAGAGTGAGGGAGATTAGGAGAGTGGGGGAGATTAGGAGAGGGGGAGATTAGGAGAGTGAGGAAGATTTGGAGAGCGAGGGAGATTAGGAGAGGGGGAAGATTAGGAGATCGAGGGAGATTAAGAGAGCGAGGGAGATTTGGAGATCAAGGGAGATTAGGAGAGCGAGGGAGATTAGGAGAGTGAGGGAGATTAGGAGAGCGAGGGAGATTAGGAGAGCGAGGGAGATTAGGAGAGTGGGGAAGATTAGGAGAGTGGGGAAGGTTAGGAAAGGGGGGAAGATTAGGATAGCGAGGGAGATTAGGAGAGGGGGAGATTAGGAGAGTGAGGAAGATTTGGAGAGCGAGGGAGATTAGGAGAGTGAGGGAGATTAGGAGAGGGGGGAGATTAGGACAGTGAGGAAGATTTGGAGAGCGAGGGAGATTAGGAGAGGGGGCAGATTAGGAGATCGAGGGAGATTAGGAGAGCGAGGAGGATTAGGAGAGCGAGGGAGATTAGGAGAGCGAGGGAGACTAGGAGAGCGAGGGAGATTAGGAGAGTGAGGGAGATTAGGAGAGGGTGAAGATTAGGAGAGTGAGGGAGATTAGGAGAGCGAGGAAGATTAGGAGAGGGGGACGATTAGGAGAGCGAGGGAGATTAGGAGAGTGAGGAAGATTAGGAGAGGGGGTCGATTTGGAGAGCGAGGGAGATTAGGTGAGGGGGAGATTAGGAGAGGGGGGAAGATTAGGATAGCGAGGGAGATTAGGAGAGGGGGGAGATTTGGAGAGTGAGGAAGATTTGGAGAGTGAGGGAGATTAGGAGAGGGGAAGATTAGGAGAGGGGGGAAGATTAGGATAGCGAGGGAGACTAGGAGAGGGGGGAGATTAGGACAGTGAGGAAGATTTGGAGAGCGCGGGAGATTATTAGAGGGGGACGATTAGGAGATCGAGGGAGATTAGGAGAGCGAGGGAGATTAGGAGAGCGAGGGAGATTTGGAGAGTGAGGGAGATTTGGAGAGTGAGGGAGATTAGGAAAGTGGGAGATTAGGAGTGTGAGGAAGATTTGGAGAGCGAGGGAGATTAGGAGAGGGGGAAGATTAGGAGATCGAGGGAGATTAAGAGAGCGAGGGAGAATAGGAGAGGGGGGAGATTAGGAGAGTGAGGGAGATTAGGAGAGCGAGGGAGATTAGGAGGGGGGAAGATTAGGAGAGCGAGAGAGATTAGGAGAATGAGGGAGATTAGGAGAGGGGGAGTTTAGGAGAGTGAGGGAGATTAGGAGAGTGAGGGAGATTAGGAGAGGGGGGAGATTAGTCGAGTGAGGAAGATTAGGAGAGCGAGGGAGATTAGGAGAGGGGGAAGATTAGGAGATCGAGGGAGATTAAGAGAACGAGGGAGATTTGGAGATCGAGGGAGATTAGGAGAGCGAGGGAGATTAGGAGAGCGAGGAAGATTAGGAGAGTGAGGGAGATTAGGAGAGCGAGGAAGATTAGGAGAGGGGGGAGATTAGGAGAGGGGGAAGATTAGGAGAGTGAGGGAGATTAGGAGAGTGAGGAAGATTAGGAGAGCGAGGGAGATTAGGAGAGTGAGGGAGATTAGGAGAGTGAGGGAGATTAGGAGAGGTGGAAGAATTGGAGAGCGAGGGAGATTAGGAGAGTGAGGGAGATTAGGAGAGTGAGGGAGATTAGGAGAGTGAGGAAGATTAGGAGAGCGAGGGAGATTAGGAGAGTGAGGGAGATTAGGAGAGTGAGGGAGATTAGGAGAGGTGGAAGAATTGGAGAGCGAGGGAGATTAGGAGAGTGAGGGAGATTAGTAGAGCGAGGAAGATTAGGAGAGGGGGAAGATTAGGAGAGCGAGGGAGATTAGGAGAGTGAGGGAGATTAGGAGAGGGGGAAGATTTGGAGAGCGAGGGAGATTAGGAGAGCGAGGGAGATTAGGAGATTGAGGGAGATTAGGAGAGTGAGGGAGATTAGGAGAGGTGGAAGAATTGGAGAGCGAGGGAGATTAGGAGAGCGAGGGAGATTAGGAGAGTGAGGGAGATTAGGAGAGGGGGAAGATTTGGAGAGCGAGGGAGATTAGGAGAGCGAGGGAGATTAGGAGAGTGAGGGAGATTAGGAGAGTGAGGGAGATTAGGAGAGCGAGGAAGATTAGGAGAGGGGGAAGATTTGGAGAGCGAGGGAGATTAGGAGAGCGAGGGAGATTAGGAGAGTGAGGGAGATTAGGAGAGTGAGGGAGATTAGGAGAGGTGGAAGAATTGGAGAGCGAGGGAGATTAGGAGAGTGAGGAAGATTAGGAGAGGGGGAAGATTAGGAGAGCGAGGGAGATTAGGAGAGTGAGGGAGATTTGGAGAGTGAGGGAGATTAGGAGAGCGAGGAAGATTAGGAGAGGGGGAAGATTTGGAGAGCGAGGGAGATTAGGAGAGTGAGGGAGATTCGGAGTGGGGGGAGATTAGTAGAGTGAGGAAGATTAGGAGAGGGGGAAGATTAGGAGAGGGGGGAGATTAGGAGAGCGAGGGAGATTAGGAGAGTAGGGAAGATTAGGAGAGTGGGGAAGGTTAGGAAAGGGGGGAAGATTAGGAGAGTGAGGGAGATTAGGAGAGCGAGGGAGATTAGGAGAGGGGGGAGATTAGGACATTGAGGAAGATTTGGAGAGTGAGGGAGATTAGGAGAGGGGGAAGATTAGGAGATCGTGGGAGATTAAGAGAGCAAGGGAGATTTGGAGATCGAGGGAGATTAGGAGAGCGAGGAAGATAGGAGAGGGGGAAGATTAGGAGAGCGAGGGAGATTAGGAGAGTGAGGGAGAATAGGAGAGGCGGGAGATTAGTAGAGTGAGGAAGATTAGGAGAGGGGGGAAGATTAGGATAGCGAGGGAGATTAGGAGAGGGGGGAGATTAGGAGAGTGAGGAAGATTTGGAGAGCGAGGGAGATTAGGAGAGTGAGGGAGATTAGGAGAGGGGGGAGATTAGGACAGTGAGGAAGATTTGGAGAGCGAGGGAGATTAGGAGAGGGGGAAGATTAGGAGATCGAGGGAGATTAGGAGAACGTGGGAGATTAGGAGAGTGAGGGAGATTAGGAGAGCGAGGGAGATTAGGAGAGGGGGAAGATTAGGAGAGCGAGGGAGATTAGGAGAGCGAGGAAGATTAGGAGAGCGAGGGAGATTAGGAGAGTGAGGGAGAATAGGAGAGGCGGGAGATTAGTAGAGTGAGGAAGATTAGGAGAGGGGGGAAGATTAGGATAGCGAGGGAGATTAGGAGAGGGGGGAGATTAGGAGAGTGAGGAAGATTTGGAGAGCGAGGGAGATTAGGAGAGTGAGGGAGATTAGGAGAGGGGGGAGATTAGGACAGTGAGGAAGATTTGGAGAGCGAGGGAGATTAGGAGAGGGGGAAGATTAGGAGATCGAGGGAGATTAGGAGAACGTGGGAGATTAGGAGAGTGAGGGAGATTAGGAGAGCGAGGGAGATTAGGAGAGGGGGAAGATTAGGAGAGCGAGGGAGATTAGGAGAGCGAGGAAGATTAGGAGAGCGAGGGAGATTAGGAGAGCGAGGGAGATTAGGAGAGCGAGGGAGATTAGGACAGCGAGGGAGATTAGGAGAGCGAGGGAGATTAGGAGAGCGAGGGAGATTAGGAGAGCGAGGGAGATTGGGAGAGCGAGGGAGATTCGGAGAGTGAGGGCGATTAGGAAAGGGGGAGATTATGAGAGTGAGGATGATTTGGAGAGCGAGGGAGATTAGGAGAGGGGGAAGATTAGGAGAGCGAGGGAGATTAGGAGAGCGAGGGAGATTCGGAGAGCGAGTGAGATTAGGAGCGGGGGAAGATTAGGAGAGCGAGGGAGATTAGGAGAGTGAGGGAGATTAGGAGAGGGGGAAGATTAGGAGAGGGGGAAGATTAGGAGAGGGGGAGATTAGGAGAGCGAGGAAGATTAGGAGGGGGAAGATTAGGAGAGCGAGGGAGATTAGGAGAGTGACGGAGATTCGGAGAGGGGGGAGATTAGTGGAGTGAGGAAGATTAGGAGAGAGAGAAGATTAGGAGAGGGGGGAGATTAGGAGAGCGAGGGAGATTTGGAGAGTGGGGAAGATTTGGAGAGCAAGGGAGATTAGGAGAGTGAGGGAGATTAGGAGAGGGGGGAGATTAGGACAGTGAGGAAGATTTGGAGAGCGAGGGAGATTAGGAGAGGGGGAAGATTAGGAGATCGAGGGAGATTAAGAGAGCGAGGGAGATTTGGAGATCGAGGGAGATTAGGAGAGCGAGGGAGATTAGGAGAGCGAGGGAGATTAGGAGAGGGGGAAGATTAGGAGAGCGAGGGAGATTAGGAGAGCGAGGAAGATTTGGAGAGTGAGGGAGATTTGGAGAGTGAGGGAGATTAGGAAAGGGGGAAGATTAGGAGAGCGAGGGAGATTTGGAGAGCGAGGGAGATTTGGAGAGCGAGGTAGATTAGGAGAGCGAGGGAGATTAGGAGAGTGAGGGAGATTAGGAGAGCGAGGAAGATTAGGAGAGCGAGGGAGATTAGGAGAGCGAGGTAGATATGCAGAGCGAGGGAGGTTTGGAGAGCGAGGGAGATTAGGAGAGCAGGGAAGATTTGGAGAGTGAGGACGATTTGGAGAGCGAGGGAGATTAGGAGAGTGAGGAAGATTAGGAGAGGGGGGAGATTAGGAGAGCGAGGGAGATTAGGAGAGCGAGGAAGATTTGGAGAGTGAGGGAGATTTGGAGAGTGAGGGAGATTAGAAAAGGGGGAAGATTAGGAGAGCGAGGGAGATTTGGAGAGCGAGGGAGATTTGGAGAGCGAGGGAGATTAGGAGAGCGAGGGAGATTAGGAGAGCGAGGGAGATTAGGAGAGCGAGGTAGATATGCAGAGCGAGGGAGGTTAGGAGAGCGAGGGAGATTAGGAGAGCAGGGAAGATTTGGAGAGTGAGGAAGATTTGGAGAGCAGGGAAGATTAGGAGAGCGAGGGAGATTAGTTGAGCGAGGGAGATATGGAGAGTGAGGAAGATTTGGAGAGCAGGGAAGATTAGGAGAGCGAGGGAGATTCGGAGAGTGAGGAAGATTAGGAGATCGAGGGAGGTTAGGAGAGTGAGGAAGATTAGGAGAGCGAGGGAGGTTAGGAGAGCGAGGGAGATTAGGAGAGCGAGGGAGATTAGGAGAGCGAGGGAGATTAGGAGAGCGAGGGAGATTAGGAGAGTGAGGGAGATTAGGAGAGGGGGAGATTAGGAGAGCGAGGGAGATTAGGAGAGCGAGGGAGATTAGGAGAGCGAGAGATTAGGAGAGCGAGGGAGATTAGGAGAGCGAGGGAGATTAGGAGAGCGAGGGAGATTAGGAGAGCGAGGGAGATTAGGAGAGCGAGGGAGATTAGGAGAGCGAGGGAGATTAGGAGAGCGAGGGAGATTAGGAGAGCGAGGGAGATTAGGAGAGCGAGGGAGATTAGGAGAGCGAGGGAGATTAGGAGAGGGGGAAGATTAGGAGATCGAGGGAGATTAGGAGAGCGAGGGAGATTAGGAGAGCGAGGGAGATTAGGAGAGTGAGGGAGATTAGGAGAGCGATGGAAGATTTGGAGAGCGAGGGAGATTAGGAGAGCGAGGAAGCAGTGATTGAAAGGGTGGTGGGAGTGAGAAAGGGGATAGTTTGTGTAGAGGATGAAGGGTTAAGCATCGCCAAGGGAAAAGTGGAAAGGGGATGTGAAGAGGCTGTGTGAACTTGCTTTTATTCAGTGCTTTATACCTCCTCGGGATGTCCCAAATGCTTTTCAGCCAATGAAGTACTTTGGAGTATCGTCAATGTTGTAATGTAGGGAAATGGTCAGCCAACAGAAGCAGCGATGTGATAAATGACCAGATCATCTGTTTTTTAATGATGTTGGTTGAGGGATAAATATTGGTCCCAGGACACCGGGGAGAACTCCCCCCCCTACTCGTCTTCGAAATAGTGGCCGTGGGATCTTTAACAACCACCTGAGAGGGGCAGACGGGGGGCCTTGTCTCTCAATTTCACTCTCTCTCTGTCATTATCTCTCTCACTCTATCTCTCACTTTATCTCTATTGCACTCTCTATCTCTATTTCACTTTAAATCGCTCTTTCTCTCTTCCTCACTCTCTCTACCTCACTATCTCTCCCTACCTATCTCTATCTTACACTTTCTGTCTCACTATGTCCATGTCTCTATCTCACCATCTCTCTATCTCACTCTCCCTATTACTATATTTCCCTATCTATCACAATCTCTCTCCATCTATCTTATATCTCATTCTCTCCCCCATCTCACTATATCTCTCTATTGCTATCTATCTCAATCTCTCCCTATTACTTTCCACCTATCTCTCTATATCTCACTTTCTCTCCATCTCACTCTCCATCTATCTCTATATCTCTCTATCCATCCATCTCTATATATCTCACTCTCTCAATCTCTCTCCATCTCACTCTCCATCTATCTCTCTATATCTCACTCCCTTTCTACCTCACTCTCTCTATCTCACTCTCTCTCCATCTCACTCTCCATCTATCTCTCTATATCTCACTCCCTTTCTACCTCATTCTCTATCTCGCTCTCTCTCCATCTCACTCTCCATCTATCTCTCTCTATCTCACTTGCTATCCATCTATCTCTCCCTATCTCACTCTCTCTCCATCCATCTCTATATATCTCACTCTCTCAATCTCTCTCCATCTCACTCTCCATCTATCTCTCCACGTCTCACCCCCTTTCCCCCTCACTCCATCTCCCTATCTCCACCTACCTCAACCTCTCCATCTCACTCTCCATCTATCTCTCTATATCTCACTCCCTTTCTACCTCACTCTCTCTCACTCTCCATCTATCTCTCTATATCTCACTCCCTTTCTACCTCACTCTCTCTCTCACTCTCCATCTATCTCTCTATATCTCACTCCCTTACTACCTCACTCTCCATCTATCTCTCTATATCTCACTCCCTTACTACCTCACTCTCTATCTCACTCTCTCTCCATCTATCTCTCCATATCTCAATCCCTTTCTACCTCACTCTCTCTCTATCTCGCTCTCTCTCCATCTCACCCTCCATCCATCTCTCTCTATCTCACTCTCTCTCCATCTCACCCTCCATCTATCTCTCCATATCTCACTCCCCTTCTACCTCACTCTCTCTCTATCTCGCTCTCTCTCCATCTCACCCTCCATCCATCTCTCCACGTCTCACCCGCTTTCTACCTCACTCCATCTCCCTATCTCCACCTACCTCAACCTCTCCATCTCACTCTCCATCCATCTCTCAATATCTCACTCTCTCTCCATCGATCTCTCTATATCTCACTCTCCCTCCATCTCACTCTCCATCCATCTCTCTCTATCTCACGGTCTCTCCATCTATCTCTATATCTCAATCCCTTTCTACCTCACTCTCTCTCTATCTCGCTCTCTCTCCATCTCACCCTCCATCCATCTCTCCACGTCTCACCCCCTTCCCCACCTCACTCCATCTCCCTATCTCCACCTACCTCAACCTCTCCATCTCACTCTCCATCCATCTCTCTATATCTCACTCTCTCTCCATCTCACTCTCCATCCATCTCTCTATATCTCACTCTCCCTCCATCTCACCCTCCATCTATCTCTCCATATCTCAATCCCTTTCTACCTCACTCTCTCTCTATCTCGCTCTCTCTCCATCTCACCCTCCATCCATCTCTCCACGTCTCACCCCCTTTCTACCTCACTCCATCTTACTATCTCCACCGACCTCAACCTCTCCATCTCACTCTCCATCCATCTCTCTATATCTCACTCTCTCTCCATCTCACTCTCCATCTATCTCTCTATATCTCACTCCCTTTCTCCCTCACTCTCTATCTCACTCTCTCTCCATCTCACCCTCCATCTATCTCTCCATATCTCAATCCCTTTCTACCTCACTCTCTCTCTATCTCGCTCTCTCTCCATCTCACCCTCCATCCATCTCTCCATGTCTCACCCCCTTTCTACCTCACTCCATCTCCCTATCTCCACCGACCTCAACCTCTCCATCTCACTCTCCATCCATCTCTCTATATCTCACTCTCTCTCCATCGCACACTCCATCTATCTCTCTATATCTCACTCCCTTTCTACCTCACACTCTCTCTATCTCGCTCTCTCTCCATCTCACCCTCCATCCATCTCTCCACGTCTCACCCCCTTTCTACCTCACTCCGTCTCCCTATCTCCACCTACCTCAACCTTTCCATCTCACTCTCCATCCATCTCTCTATATCTCACTCTCTCTCCATCCATCTCTCTATATCTCACTTGCTCTCCATCCATCTCTCTATATCTCACTCTCCCTCCATCTCACTCTCCATCCATCTCTCTCTATCTCACGCTCTCTCCATCTATCTCTATATCTCAATCCCTTTCTACCTCACTCTCTCTCTATCTCGCTCTCTCTCCATCTCACCCTCCATCCATCTCTCCACGTCTCACCCCCTTCCCCACCTCACTCCATCTCCCTATCTCCACCTACGTCAACCTCTCCATCTCACTCTCCATCCATCTCTCTATATCTCACTCTCCCTCCATCTATCTCTCCATATCTCAATCCCTTTCTACCTCACTCTCTTTCTATCTCGCTCTCTCTCCATCTCACCCTCCATTCATCTCTCTCTATCTCACTCTCTCTCCATCTCACCCTCCATCTATCTCTCCATATCTCACTCCCTTTCTACCTCACTCACTCTATATCTCACTCCCCTTCTACCTCACTCTCTCTCTATCTCACTCTCTCTCCATCTCACCCTCCATCCATCTCTCCACGTCTCACCCCCTTTCTACCTCACTCCATCTCCCTATCTCCACCTACCTCAACCTCTCCATCTCACTCTCCATCCATCTCTCAATATCTCACTCTCTCTCCATCTATCTCCCTATATCTCACTCTCCCTCCATCTCACTCTCCATCCATCTCTCTCTATCTCACGGTCTCTCCATCTATCTCTATATCTCACTCCCTTTCTCCCTCACTCTCTATCTCACTCTCTCTCCATCTCACCCTCCATCTATCTCTCCATATCTCAATCCCTTTCTACCTCACTCTCTCTCTATCTCGCTCTCTCTCCATCTCACCCTCCATCTATCTCTCCATATCTCACCCCCTTTCTACCTCACTCCATCTCACTATCTCCACCGACCTCAACCTCTCCATCTCACTCTCCATCCATCTCTCTATATCTCACTCTCTCTCCATCGCACACTCCATCTATCTCTCTATATCTCACTCCCTTTCTACCTCACACTCTCTCTATCTCGCTCTCTCTCCATCTCACCCTCCATCCATCTCTCCACGTCTCACCCCCTTTCTACCTCACTCCGTCTCCCTATCTCCACCTACCTCAACCTTTCCATCTCACTCTCCATCCATCTCTCTATATCTCACTCTCTCTCCATCTATCTCTCTATATCTCACTTGCTCTCCATCCATCTCTCTATATCTCACTCTCCCTCCATCTCACTCTCCCTCCATCTCACTCTCCATCCATCTCTCTATATCTCACTCTCTCTCCATCGCACACTCCATCTATCTCTCTATATCTCACTCCCTTTCTACCTCACACTCTCTCTATCTCGCTCTCTCTCCATCTCACCCTCCATCCATCTCTCCACGTCTCACCCCCTTTCTACCTCACTCCATCTCACTATCTCCACCGACCTCAACCTCTCCATCTCACTCTCCATCCATCTCTCTATATCTCACTCTCTCTCCATCTCACTCTCCATCTATCTCTCTATATCTCACTCCCTTTCTCCCTCACTCTCTATCTCACTCTCTCTCCATCTCACCCTCCATCTATCTCTCCATATCTCAATCCCTTTCTACCTCACTCTCTCTCTATCTCGCTCTCTCTCCATCTCACCCTCCATCCATCTCTCCACGTCTCACCCCCTTTCTACCTCACTCCATCTCACTATCTCCACCGACCTCAACCTCTCCATCTCACTCTCCATCCATCTCTCTATATCTCACTCTCTCTCCATCGCACACTCCATCTATCTCTATATCTCAATCCCTTTCTACCTCACTCTCTCTCTATCTCGCTCTCTCTCCATCTCACCCTCCATCCATCTCTCCACGTCTCACCCCCTTCCCCACCTCACTCCATCTCCCTATCTCCACCTACCTCAACCTCTCCATCTCACTCTCCATCCATCTCTCTATATCTCACTCACTCTCCATCCATCTCTCTATATCTCACTCTCCCTCCATCCCACTCTCCATCTATCTCTCCATATCTCAATCCCTTTCTACCTCACTCTCTCTCAATCTCGCTCTCTCTCCATCTCACCCTCCATCCATCTCTCCACGTCTCACCCCCTTCCCCACCTCACTCCATCTCCATCTCACTCTCCACCCATATCTCTAGCTCGCTGGAATCTCTCCCTAACTCACTCGCTCTCTCATTTTCTCCGCTGTATTGCCCCAGTTGAATGTTTCTGGGCCCTTGCCTTTAACCCAACGACTGACGCCTGTATTCCGTCTTGCCCCCAACCCCAACCCCCATCCTGCTCTCGCCCCCACTGCCACGAGAGAAGTGAACTGAACTGACATGAGATAATAATGTTTATTTTTGTTAGCCAGTCTGTTTTCTGCTTGTGCGTATGGTACTTTTTCTTCTGGGGGGGTGGGGGAGGTTTGAAATGTACTCACCACAAGGCTGGAATTAGGAACTAGGAGACCTAGCTGGATAATTACCTTTGCAGGAGGAAACTGTCCACTTGTGTTTTTCCTGGGACAGACAAATCCAGTCTTGTGGCAGCTTACATCCTTTGCCAGCCCTATAAATAACGCATCCCCCACCGCACCCCTTCCCCTCCGGTCCCCCGCCCCCCACCCCCTGCAAAAATAAAATGGTAGCCAGTTTGCCTGGCGTTTCAAATTGGGTACAGCTGTGATTCTCTTCAAAAACAGAAGAGCTGCTTTCATTCACACAGTCAGTCCCTTTGGCCGAGCCCTTCCAGGATAATCCTTGAGCAACATAGGAGTATAGGAACAGGAGGAGGCCATTCAGCCCCTCTCAAGCCTGTTACACAGGAACAGGAGGAGGCCCATTCAGCCCCTCTCGAGCCTGTTACACAGGAACAGGAGGAGGCCCATTCAGCCCCCCTCGAGCCTGTTACGCAGGAACAGGAGGAGGCCCGTTCAGCCCCCTCGAGCCTGTTACACAGGAACAGGAGGAGGCCATTCAGCCCCTCGAGCCTGTTACACAGGAACAGGAGGAGGCCATTCAGCCCCTCTCGAGCCTGTTACACAGGAACAGGAGGAGGCCCATTCAGCCCCTCGAGCCTGTTACACAGGAACAGGAGGAGGCCACTCAGCCCCTCGAGCCTGTTACACAGGAACAGGAGGAGGCCACTCAGCCCCTCGAGCCTGTTACACAGGAACAGGAGGAGGCCCATTCAGCCCCTCTCGAGCCTGTTACACAGGAACAGGAGGAGGCCCATTCAGCCCCCCTCGAGCCTGTTACACAGGAACAGGAGGAGGCCACTCAGCCCCTCAAGCCTGTTCTGCCTTTCAAGCAGATCATGGCTGATCTGTACCTCAACTCCATTTACCCTCCTCTGCTCCGTGTCCCTCGATACCCCAAAAAAATCTATCGATCTCAGTCTTGAAAGCTCCAATTGACCCCCGGCCCCGACAGCTTTTTTTGGGGGAGAGAGTTCCAGATTCCCACTCCCCTTTGTGTGAAGAAATGCTTCCCGACATCACCCCTGAACGGCCCGGCTCTGATTTTAAGGTTCTGCACCCCCGCCTTGTTCTGGACTCCCCCCACCAGAGGAAATAGTTTCTCTCTATCGACCCTATCGAATCCTTTAATCATCTCAAACCCCTCGATGAGATCACCCCTTAATCTTCGACACTCGAGGGAATACAAGCCACTCCCTTCATCAACCAGATACGCACTGGACGGGTACGTAAACTGGAGCTCGTCCAAAACTCCTGCTTGCCCCGTATCCTAACTCGCACCGAGTCCCGTTCACCCCTCACCCACTGTGTTCGCTGACCCACATCGGCTCCGGGTCAGGCAACGCCTCGATTTTAAAATTCTCATCCTCGTTTTCAAATCCCTCCATGGCCCTCCCCCCCCTCCCTCTCTCTGTAACCTCCTCCAGCCCCTACGACCCTCCCAGATCTCTGCGCTCCTCCAATTCTGGCCTCTTGTCCATCCCCCCGATTTCCATCGCTCCCACCATTGGCGGCCGTGCCTTCAGCCGCCCGGGCCCCGAGCTCTGGAATTCCCTCCCTAAACCTCTCCGCCTCTCTCTCTCTCTCTCTCTCTCCTTTAAGACGCTCCTTAAAACCTACCTCTTTGACCAGGCTTTTGGTCACCTGTCCCTAATATCTCCTCATGTGGCTCGGTGTCTGATTTTGTCTGATTTATGCTCCTGTGAAGGGCCTCGGGGGGACGCTGGATAAATGCAAGTTGATGTTGACTCAAACTGTCCTGGGCTTGAGAGTAGCTAAAAAAAAAAAAAATAATACAGGCTTCTGGCTCCATGTACCCCTACGATCAGAAGTCCGTGCGATGTATGTGTGGACGTTGGGTGAGTGCAGGATTGGGCTGGTCTGTGAAGCCCCGCATTGCTGAATAGCCCACCAACAAACCGCTCGGCTAAAGTACTAGAGTGTGGCGGCACCTGCAGAAACTTAGTCCAGCAACAGAGGAAGGGGGAAAGAAAGCTTTGGCGGGGGGGGGGAGCGGGTAGGAGAAAAAGGAGATTGTTCCCCCTTCCGTGGCTCAGTGGGTATCTCTCTCTCGCCTCTGAGTCAGAAGGTCGTGCGTTCGAGCTCCCGCTACTGAGGGAGCGCTGCGCTGTCGGAGGGTCAGTCCTGAGGGAGAGCTGCACTGTCGGAGGGTCGGTACTGAGGGAGAGCTGCACTGTTGGAGGGTCAGTACTGAGGGAGAGCTGCACTGTCGGAGGGTCAGTACTGAGGGAGTGCCGCACCGTCGGAGGGTCAGTACTGAGGGAGCGCCGCACTGTCGGAGGGTCAGTACTGAGGGAGTGCTGCACTGTCGGAGGGTCAGTACTGAGGGAGAGCTGCACTGTTGGAGGGTCAGTACCGAGGGAGCGCCGCGCTGTCGGAGGGTCAGTACTGAGGGAGCGCCGCACTGTCGGAGGGTCAGTACTGAGGGAGCGCCGCACTGTCGGAGGGTCAGTACTGAGGGAGCGCCGCACTGTAGGAGGGTCAGTACTGAGGGAGCGCCGCACTGTCGGAGGGTCAGTACTGAGGGAGCGCCGCACTGTCGGAGGGTCAGTACTGAGGGAGCGCCGCGCTGTCGGAGGGTCAGTACTGAGGGAGCGCCGCACTGTCGGAGGGTCAGTACTGAGGGAGCGCCGCACTGTCGGAGGGTCAGTACTGAGGGAGCGCCGCGCTGTCGGAGGGTCAGTACTGAGGGAGCGCCGCGCTGTCGGAGGGTCAGTACTGAGGGAGCGCCGCACTGTCTGAGGTCCCGTCTTTCGCATGAGACGTTAAACCGAGGGCCCCGTCTGCCCCTCTCAGGTGGGTGCAAAAGATCCCGCGGCCGCTATTTGGAAGAAGAGCAGGGGGGGGGGAGTTCTCCCCGGTGTCCTGGGGGCCGATATTTATCCCTCAACCAACATCGCTGAAAGAAAACCAGATTATCCGGTCATTTATCACATCGCTGTTTGTGGGATCTCGCTGTGCGCCAATTGCCTGCCGCGCGTTTCCCGCCTCACAGCCACGCTTGAAAAAAGTACTTCAGCGGCTGTAAAGCGTCCCGAGGACGCGCGAGAGGCGCTGGACACGTGCAAAGTCCTTACTTCCACCTGGACGCATTTTTTTTTATTTTTGTCAGCCAGACGCTTTAATCCCCTCGCTGGGCACTGGGAGACAGAGCTGAGATGTGAGTGAGGGGCTGAGTGATGCAGTGAAAAGCCAGCTCGTTGAGACTGGCTTGGCTCTTCCCTCCATCTCCGAGTTCAATTGTCTGGCCCCCCCCCACCCCCCTCCCTCCCTCCCTCCCTCCCTCCCTCCCCGGCAAACCCCCTCACCACATCAAACGGCCTTTAATGAACCCTTGCAAACGCTGCCCGACCTACACTTAAAAACTGCTTCTCTGCAGATTCTCGAGTGGGACGAGCTATGCCAGCAACTGGCAGGGTGGAGGGAGGAAGCACACGGTCCCCTTTGCAAATTCCAGCACAAAATTCGCCCAGAGATCTCATGATTCCGATCATTTTTTCCCGAACTTTTCAAAATTGAGGTTTTTTGGGTTAAACATCAAATATTGCAAGGGATGCCTTCGGGTTGAGTAATACCAGTAGTATTTCGCATTATATTAATGCCAGGGGAAGTATTTTTCATTAAGTTGAAATCTTTAAATGACGCTGGGGGTTTGGGGGAGGGAGGGGCCACTGTTCCTCAGGGTTATCTGTGTGCCGGGAGCCCTGTTTTTGTTGTGCAAGGGCACCAAGAGATGTGGGGCTGAGGTGCAGGTCACCGGCTGATTGATACCAGCTCGGTCTCAGTGGGGAGCTCTCGCTGCCCCCCCTCTGAATCAGAAAGCTGTGCTTTCGAGCCCCCACTCCAGAGACTCGAGCCCGATAATCCGGGCCGACACTCCCGGCGCAGTGCTGAGGGAGCGCCGCGCCGTCGGAGGGTCGGTACTGAGGGAGCGCCGCGCTGTCGGAGGGTCAGTACTGAGGGAGCGCTGCACCGTCGGAGGGGCAATACTGAGGGAGCGCTGCACTGTCGGAGGGTCAGTACTGAGGGAGCGCTGCACCGTCGGAGGGTCAGTACTGAGGGAGCGCCGCGCTGTCGGAGGGTCAGTACTGAGGGAGCGCTGCACCGTCGGAGGGTCAGTACTGAGGGAGCGCTGCACTGTCGGAGGGTCAGTACTGAGGGAGCGCCGCACTGTCGGAGGGTCAGTACTGAGGGAGCGCTGCAATGTCGGAGGGTCAGTACTGAGGGAGCGCTGCACCGTCGGAGGGGCAGTACTGAGGGAGCGCTGCAATGTCGGAGGGTCAGTACTGAGGGAGCGCTGCAATGTCGGAGGGTCAGTACTGAGGGAGCGCTGCACCGTCGGAGGGGCAGTACTGAGGGAGCGCTGCACTGTCGGAGGGTCAGTACTGAGGGAGCGCCGCACTGTCGGAGGGTCAGTACTGAGGGAGCGCCGCACTGTCGGAGGGTCAGTACTGAGGGAGCGCCGCACTGTCGGAGGGTCAGTACCGAGGTAGCGCCGCACTGTCGGAGGGTCAGTACCGAGGGAGCGCCGCACTGTCGGAGGGTCAGTACTGAGGGAGCGCCGCACTGTCGGAGGGTCAGTACTGAGGGAGCGCCGCACTGTTGGAGGGTCAGTACTGAGGGAGCACCGCACTGTCGGAGGGTCAGTACTGAGGGAGTGCTGCACTGTCGGAGGTGCCGTCTTTCGGATGAGACATTAAACCGAGGCCCCGTCTGCCCCTCTCAGATGGGTGTAAAAGATCCCACGGCCACTATTTCGAAGAAGAGCAGGGGGGAGTTCTCCCCGGTGTCCTGGGGCCGATATTTATCCCTCAACCAACAACTAAAAAAAACAGATTATCTAGACATTATCTCATTGCTGTTTGTGGGATCTTGCTGTGTGCAAGTTGTCTGCCGCGTTTTCTACATTACAACAGTGACCGCACTTCAAAAAAAAAAGTACTTCATTGGCTGTAAAGCGCTTTGGGACGTCCTGAGGCGGTTTAAGGTGTTGTATCACCCTCCCCTGCGCTCGCTGACCGACATCGGCTCCCAGTCCGGCAACGCCTCGATTTTAAAATTCTCGTCTTTGTGTTCAAATCCCCTCCGTGGCCTCCTCGCCTCCCTCTCCCTATCTCTGTAACCTCCTCCAGCCCCTACGACCCTCCCAGATCTCTGCGCTCCTCCAATTCTGGCCTCTTGTCCATCCCCCCCGATTTCCATCGCTCCCACCATTGGCGGCCGTGCCTTCAGCTGCCCGGGCCCCGAGCTCTGGAATTCCCTCCCTAAACCTCTCCGCCTCTCTCTCTCTCTCTCTCTCCTCCTTTAAGACGCTCCTTAAAACCCGCCTCTTTGACCGGGCTTTTGGTCACCTGCCCCTAATATCTCACGATGTGGCTCGCTGTCGATTTTTTTTGTCTGATTTGCGCTCCCGTGAAGGGTCTCGGGGGACGTTTCGCCACGTTAAAGGCGCTGACCTAAACTCAAGTGCCTCCTTTCTCTAATTGTACGGAAGGCCGAGCGTTTGACTGCCGACCGAGCTCTCCCTGGAGACTGTCGCGCACCCACCATCACTCCCAGAGATGTGGCACATTTTTAAAGTAGAGGTCGCTCAAATAAAAATGTTTTTTCTTTCGTTCTCCGAACGCACAGGCAGAGGGATGTGGATTCTCTGTCCCAACGTGTCCGGGCAGGAAGCTGCTGGTTTTCGAGGCTTTGGAGAACACTTAGAGTCGCAGTGTAGCCGAGGCGCTTGCTTTAAAGGCAACAGTTGCTGCTCCGCACAATGCCGGGGGTCATTCGGTCTGACGAAACCCCGTCATTTCCCTGCCGCTTGTGAACAGACGGTATCACCGAGCGACGGAATAATTACACTCAGGCGACGGGTACTCACTCCTTCAGTGAGTACCCTCCGACAGTGCGGCGCTCCCTCAGTACCGACCCTCCGACAGTGCGGCGCTCCCTCAGTACCGACCCTCCGACAGTGCGGCGCTCCCTCAGTACTGACCCTCCGACAGTGCGGCGCTCCCTCAGTACCGACCCTCCGACAGTGCGGCGCTCCCTCAGTACTGACCCTCCGACAGTGCGGCGCTCCCTCAGTACCGACCCTCCGACAGTGCGGCGCTCCCTCAGTACTGACCCTCCGACAGTGCGGCGCTCCCTCAGTACTGACTCTCCGACAGTGCGGCGCTCCCTCAGTACTGACCCTCCGACAGTGCGGCGCTCCCTCAGTACTGCCCCTCCGACAGTGCGGCGCTCCCTCAGTACTGACCCTCCGACAGTGCGGCGCTCCCTCAGTACTGCCCCTCCGACAGTGCGGCGCTCCCTCAGTACTGACTCTCCGACAGTGCGGCGCTCCCTCAGTACTGACCCTCCGACAGTGCAGCACTCCCTCAGTACCGACCCTCCGACAGCGCAGCGCTCCCTCAGTCCTGACCCTCCGACAGTGCAGCACTCCCTCAGTACTGACCCTCCGACAGTGCGGCGCTCCCTCAGTACTGACCCTCCGACAGTGCGGCGCTCCCTCAGTACTGACCCTCCGACAGTGCAGCGCTCCCTCAGTACTGCCCCTCCGACAGTGCAGTGCTCCCTCAGTACTGCCCCTCCGACAGTGCAGTGCTCCCTCAGTACTGACCCTCCCACAGCGCGGCGCTCCCTCAGTACTGACCCTCCCACAGCGCGGCGCTCCCTCAGTACTGACCCTCCGACAGTGCAGTGCTCCCTCAGTACTGCCCCTCCGACAGTGCAGTGCTCCCTCAGTACTGACCCTCCGACAGTGCGGCGCTCCCTCAGTACTGACCCTCCCACAGCGCGGCGCTCCCTCAGTACTGACCCTCCGACAGTGCAGCGCTCCCTCAGTACTGACCCTCCCACAGTGCGGCGCTCCCTCAGTACCGACCCTCCGACGGTGCGGCGCTCCCTCAGTACCGACCCTCCGACAGTGCGGCGCTCCCTCAGTACTGACCCTCCGACAGTGCGGCGCTCCCTCAGTGCTGACCCTCCGACAGTGCGGCGCTCCCTCAGTACCGACCCTCCGACAGTGCGGCGCTCCCTCAGTACCGGCCCTCCGACAGTGCGGCGCTCCCTCAGTACCGACCCTCCGACAGCACGGCGCTCCCTCAGTACTGACCCTCCAACAGTGCGGCGCTCCCTCAGTGCCGACCCTCCGACAGTGCGGCGCTCCCTCAGTACCGACCCTCTGACAGTGCGGCGCTCCCTCAGTACCGACCCTCCGACGGTGCGGCGCTCCCTCAGTACCGACCCTCCGACAGTGCGGCGCTCCCTCAGTACTGCACTGGGAGTGTCGGCCTGGATTATGTGCTCCAGTCTCTGGAGTGGGGGCTCGAACCTCTGACCTTCTGACCAGAGGCGAGAGAGGGTGCTACCCACTGAACCACAGGTGGCACTCCCTGGGCTAATACGCAAAATATGGCCGTCCGGAGGAGTGTAGGAGGGAGAGGGTGTTGTCAACACCTTAGAAAGTGTTTAAAAGTAGAGCGATGTTCCAGATTAGGCAGCAGGAAGAACGCGGGCAAATATCACTGAAAAGGTTTCATCCATGTGCGTGTGCACGTATCAGGAGCGTGGAGAATTTGTGTGTGCCTGTGTTTGTGTGGGTGTGTGGGTGTGTGTGGGTGTGCACGTGGGTGTGCGTGAGAGTGTGTATGTGAGTGTGTGAGAGCATGTATGTGTGTGAGAGTGAGTGTGTATGTGAGTGTGTCTGTGTGAGAGTGTGTATGTGAGTGTGTGAGAGCATGTGTGAGTGTGTATGTGAGTGTGTGAGAGCATGTGTGAGTGTGAGTGTGTATGTGAGTGTGTGAGAGCATGTGTGAGAGTGTGTATGTGAGTGTGTGAGAGCGTGTGTGAGTGTGAGAGTGTGTATGTGAGTGTGTGAGAGCATGTGTGAGTGTGAGAGTGTGTATGTGAGTGTGTGGGTGTGCGCGTGGGTGTGTGTGGGTGTGCGCGTGGGTGTGCGTGAGAGTGTGTATGTGAGTGTGTGAGAGCGTGTGTGAGTGTGAGAGTGTGTATGTGAGTGTGTGAGAGCATGTGTGAGTGTGAGAGTGTGGATGTGAGTGTGTGAGAGCGTGTGTGAGTGTGAGAGTGTGTATGTGAGTGTGTGAGAGCATGTGTGAGTGTGAGAGTGTGTATGTGAGTGTGTGAGAGCATGTGTGAGTGTGAGAGTGTGTGAGAGTGTGTATGTGAGTGTGTGAGAGCATGAGTGTGTGAGAGTGAGTGCGTCTGTGTGAGTGTGTATGTGAGTGTGTGAGAGCATGTGTAAGTGTGAGCATGTGATAGCATGTGTGAGTGAGAATGTGCGAGGGTGTGTGAGTGTGTGAGAGTATTTGCGTGAGTGAGAGTGTCAGTGTGTGTTGGAGTGTGTGAGAGTGTGTATGAGTGTGAGAGTGTGTGAGAGTGTGTGAGAGCATGTGTGAGTGTGAGAGTGTGTGAGAGTGTGTGAGAGCATGTGTGAGTGTGAGAGTGTGTGAGAGTGTGTATGTGAGTGTGTGAGAGCGTGAGTGTGTGAGAGTGAGTGCGTCTGTGTGAGAGTGTGTATGTGAGTGTGTGAGAGCATGTGTGAGTGAGAATGTGCGAGGGTGTGTGAGTGTGTGAGAGTGTTTGCGTGAGTGAGAATGTCAGTGTGTGTTGGAGTGTGTGAGAGTGTGTGTGTGTGTGTGTGTGTGAGCGTGTGTGTGTGTGTGTGAGACTTTCTGTCTCTGGGGTAGGTGGAGGAGAGGCCGGGGGGGGGTGGGTGGTGGGGAGTCCTCCGACTCTTGATGCCGCACAGACCCCGAGCGTAGGGGAGTGGTGGCGGGGAGGGAAGGAGGGAGGGAGGGAGGGAGCCCGTCTGCCTTTGAGCGGAGCGGAGCGGAGCCTCTTTCCCCGGTGGAGAGGGGTTGGAGAAACCCCTGGTCACATCTGCCACGTTGCTGAATGCTATCTCAGCAGGGTGGCCGAGTGGGCATAGCTTCCTGCCTCTGTGGCGGACCAGTCTTGCCCTCAATGAGATGTCTGGAGCCTTTGGGATCTGGCAAAGTGATGAGCTCCCGCGGGCGGGAGCCACAGACGCTGTGGCGGGTGACGCCTACACTCAACATTTAGGACTCTTGGTAATCATCTTTTCATTTTTACTTCTCTCTCTCTCTCTCTCTCTCTCTCTGTGTCTCTCGCTCTCTCTCTCTCTCTCTCTCTCCCTCGCTCTCTCTCTCTCTGTTCCGAGGCAGACCACATACACTAAAACCACAACTTCAAGCGATGCAAAAATAGGGGAATAATAGATCTGAAAAAATTATAGGATGCTCAGAATGAAATTAAGGTCGCGTCCATAAGGGTTCGGTTTAACCCCGTCAGTGATTTTTTTACTCATCTGCAACTTGCATTTATTTACAGCGCCTGTAACGTAGTAAAACGTCCCCCGAGACGCTTCACAGGAGCGTAAATCAGACAGAAAATTGAAACCGAGCCGCATAAGGAGATATTAGGGACAGGTGACCAAAAGCTCGGTCAAGGAGGTAGGTTTTAAGGAGGAGAGAGAGAGAGGCGGAGAGGTTTAGGGAGGGAATTCCAGAGCTTGGGGCCCGGGCAGCTGAAGGCACGGCCGCCGATGGTGGGAGCGATGGAAATCGGGGGGGGATGCGCAAGAGGCCAGAATTGGAGGAGCGCAGAGATCTGGGAGGGCCGTAGAGGCTGGAGGAGGTTACAGAGATAGGGAGGGAGGGGCGAGGAGACCGTGGAGGGGATTTGAACACGAGGGCGAGAATTTTAAAATCGAGGCGTTGCCGGACCGGGAGCCGCTGTAGGTCAGCGAGCGCGGGTCGGGGATGGGGTGACGGGTGAACGGGACTCGGTGCGAGTTCGGATACGGGGGAGGGGGGGCGGCAGAGTTTTGGAACGAGCTGAAGTTTACGGGAGGGCGGACGATGGGAGGCCGGCCAGGAGAGCGCTGGGATCGTCGAGTCTGGAGGCGAAAAAAGGGCGCGGACGAGGGTTTCAGCGGCGGATGAGCCGAGGCAGGGGGGCGGCGGAGACGGGGCGATGTTACGGAGGGTGGGAGTAGGCAGACTCGGCGATGGAGCGGATATGGGGGTCAGAAGCTCAGCTCAGGGTCGAACGGGAACGCCGAGGTTGCGGACGGTCCGGTTCGGCCTCAGGCAGCGGCCGGGGAGAGGGATGGAGTCGGTGGCGGGGGGGGAACAAAATGGAACTCGCTCTGTGAGCGCAGAATTTAATCCAAAAGACCTCTGCACAGACCTGATTAACGTCTTTGACACGTCACAAAGGAGGTTGGAATGCTTGTGGTGACTGTCCTAATCACAATCTTGGCGACTGTAGAAACGCAAAGTTGCATTGGGGTTTCGAGTACATATAAAACGATTGGGCCAATGTGGTTTGGGAACTTTTCTGAAGAACTTTTGGCTACAATTTTTTTTCTTTATATATTATGTTAAAAAAAAAAACTCACTTTCCGCACAGTTGGACGGGGAGAGAATTTTTTCATTCTTTCTTTCGGGGGGAAAGGACACATCGAAAATAAAGTTTGAAGTGTATTGTCCTTGATCGGGAACATTAACATTCAGGACCCTCGAGCCTGTTACACAGGAACAGGAGGAGGCCGTTCAGCCCCCCTCGAGCCTGTTACACAGGAACAGGAGGAGGCCGTTCAGCCCCCTCGAGCCTGTTACACAGGAACAGGAGGAGGCCCATTCAGTCCCCTCGAGCCTGTTACACAGGAACAGGAGGAGGCCCATTCAGTCCCTCTCGAGCCTGTTACACAGGAACAGGAGGAGGCCGTTCAGCCCCCTCGAGCCTGTTACACAGGAACAGGAGGAGGCCGTTCAGCCCCCTCGAGCCTGTTACACAGGAACAGGAGGCGGCCATTCAGCCCCTCGAGCCTGTTACACAGGAACAGGAGGAGGCCCATTCAGTCCCTCTCGAGCCTGTTACACAGGAACAGGAAGAGGCCGTTCAGCCCCCCTCGAGCCTGTTACACAGGAACAGGAGGAGGCCGTTCAGCCCCGTCGAGCCTGTTACACAGGGACAGGAGGAGGCCATTCAGCCCCCTCGAGCCTGTTACACAGGAACAGGAGGAGGCCCATTCAGCCCCTCTCGAGCCTGTTCCGCCATTCAGTCAGATCATGGCTGATCTGCATCTTAACTCCATTTACCCTCCTCTGCTCCGTGTCCCTCGATACCCAACAAAAAATCTATCGATCTCAGTCTTGAAAGCTCCAATTGACCCCCAGCCTCAACAGTTTTTTTGGGGGAGAGAGTTCCAGATTCCCACTCCCCCCTTTGTGTGAAGAAATGCTTCCCGACATCAACGGCCGAGCTCTAATTTTAAGGTTCTGCCCCCCCCCACCTTGTTCTGGACTCCCCCCACCAGAGGAAATAGTTTCTCTCTATCGACCCTATCGAGTCCTTTAATCATCTCAAACCCCTCGATGAGATCACCCCTTAATCTCCTACACTCGAGGGAACACAAGCCCAGTCTGTGCAACCTGTCCTCGGAATTTAACCCCTTTTAGCCCCCACCCCGGGTATCGTTCTGGTGAATCTGCTCTGCGCCCCCCTCCGAGGCCGATATATCCCTCATGAGGGGGCGGGGGGGGTGGCCAGAACTGAGGGCGGTGTCTCCAGATGGGGGTCGGACCAGAGCTTTCTATAACTGGATCATAACTTCCACCCCTGTCATATTCCAGCCCCCTCGAGATAAAGGCCAACATCCCACTGGCCTTTCTGATTATTTTTTCTACTTGTCCGCTAGTGATTTCTGCACCCGGACCCCCCCTAAACCCCCCCTGCTCCTCCTCAGTTCCTGGCTCCTCGCCATTTAGAAAATTCTCCGATCTCTCTTCCTTACGATGACCCCCCCACCCCGCCCTTGCATCCCTTCCTGCAAACACCTCGCTCGACCAACACCTAGAGGCACGTTATCTGGGTCGGCCTGTCTCGTCGCCACTTGTGGGATCTCGCTGTGCGCGAATTTGGCTGCCCTCCCCCCCGCCCCCACCCCCGTTTCCCGACGTCGCAAGAAGAAAAAGCGCTCCGTCGGCCGTGAAGGGCTTTGGGGGCGTCCCGAGGTTGTGAAAGACGCTGGATGAATGCGAGTCTTTCTTTCTTCGAGGGAGAACAGGGGATTGCGCACATTTCTCCGAAGTTAAATGACGGGGTGTGTTTTTGAAGTGTGCAGTTTATGGGAATGTGGTTTGGTTGGAAGCAGGCTGTAATTACGGACGATAATGGCGGCCGGTCATTTCATGTTGAAAGAGGGTATGTATTTAAGGGACCGGCCTCTCTCGATCTGACGGGGCCCAGAGTGCGGTGACATGGTTAAGAATAATTTCAGCCTGCCAGTTCATCGCGTAATTCTTTTTTCAAGGGGCAAGAGTCCAATTATGTACTGGCTGGGTCACTTGTAAACAACGTGATTTAAAAAAAAAATAATGAGAATCAGGACTGTTTTCTATTACATCGCCATCCAGAGACTCCACTGCCTCACATTGTCCTCGGTCCCCGCTACGAGCTGCCAGCGGCTTCTCTGGCCACTGAGACCGCTTACTTCCCGCTCCCTAACATCGCCCGTCTCCGTCCCCTGCCTCAGCCCCGTCCGCTGAAGCCCTCGTCCGTGCCCTCTGTCCCCTCCAGACTCCACTATCCCAACGTTCTCCCGGCCGGCCTCCTCGTCTTCCGCCCTCCGAGAACACCAGCTCATCCAAAACCCTGCCCCGTATCCTAACTCGCACCGAGTCCCGTTCGCCCGTCAAACCGACGCCCCCCCTCGCGCTGCGCTCGCTGACCCACATCGGCTCCCGGTCCGGCAACGCCTCGATTTTAAAATTCTCATGCTCGTTTTTTAAATCCCCTCCATGGCCTCCTCGCACCCTCCTCCCTATCTCTGTGACCTCCTCCAGCCCCCTACGACCCTCCCAGATCTCTGCGCTCCTCCGATTCTGGCCTCTCGCGCGTCCCCCCCCCGATTTCCATCGCTCCCACCATTGGTGGCCGTGCCTTCAGCTGCCCGGGCCCTAAGCTCTGGAATTCCCTCCCTAAACCTCTCCGCCTCTCTCTCTCTCTCTCCTTTTAAGACGCTCCTTAAAACCTACCTCTTTGACCGAGCTTTTGGTCACCTGTCCCTAATATCTCCTTATGTGGCTCGGTGTCAATTTCTGACTGATTAACGCTCCTGTGAAGCGCCTCGGGGGATGTTTTACTACGTTAAAGGCGCTGTATAAATGCAAGTTCTTGATATCGTGGTCTAATAATCCAATCCGGATCGTCAACACAACAATGCTGCATTCCAGGAGTTGCACAACACACAAACAGCGCGTGTTTTGTGGCAAGAACAGTCTGTTTTGAATTGTTTTATTTTCACCGGATTAAATGGACGATCGTTAACCCAGTTGCCCCTTCCCTCACCCATAGAATCACACACAGCCATTTGGCCCATCGTGCCTGTGCCGGCTCTTTGTAAGAGCTGTCCAATTAGAGGAGTGAGAGAGAGGAAGGGGGTGGGGGGGGGGGGGAACAGGGGGAGCGCAGGAGGGGGCGCGTAGGGCGCGGGGGGGGGGGGACAGGAGGAGCGAGAGGGGGAGGGAGGGAGAGTAGGAGGGGGAGAGGAGGGGGGGGACAGGAGGGGGGAGTGGAGGGGGACAGGAGGAGCGAGAGGAGGGGGATGGAAAAGGGATCAGGAGGGGGCATTGGAGGGGGACAGGAGGGGGGAGTGGAGGGGGACAGGAGGAGCGAGAGGAGGGGGATGGAAAAGGGATCAGGAGGCGGCATTGGAGGGGGACAGGAGGGGGGAGTGGAGGGGGACAGGAGGAGCGAGAGGAGGGGGGAGGGAGAGTAGGAGGGGGAGAGGAGGGGGGACAGGAGGGGGGAGTGGAGGGGGACAGGAGGAGCGAGAGGAGGGGGATGGAAAAGGGATCAGGAGGCGGCATTGGAGGGGGACAGGAGGGGGGAGTGGAGGGGGACAGGAGGAGCGAGAGGAGGGGGATGGAAAAGGGATCAGGAGGCGGCATTGGAGGGGGACAGGAGGGGGGAGTGGAGGGGGACAGGAGGAGCGAGAGGAGGGGGATGGAAAAGGGATCAGGAGGGGGCATTGGAGGGGGACAGGAGGGGGGAGTGGAGGGGGACAGGAGGAGCGAGAGGAGGGGGGAGGGAGAGTAGGAGGGGGAGAGGAGGGGGGGACAGGAGGGGGGAGTGGAGGGGGACAGGAGGAGCGAGAGGAGGGGGATGGAAAAGGGATCAGGAGGGGGCATTGGAGGGGGACAGGAGGGGGGAGTGGAGGGGGACAGGAGGAGCGAGAGGAGGGGGGAGGGAGAGTAGGAGGGGGAGAGGAGGGGGGGACAGGAGGGGGGAGTGGAGGGGGACAGGAGGAGCGAGAGGAGGGGGATGGAAAAGGGATCAGGAGGGGGCATTGGAGGGGGACAGGAGGGGGGAGTGGAGGGGGACAGGAGGAGCGAGAGGAGGGGGATGGAAAAGGGATCAGGAGGGGGCATTGGAGGGGGACAGGAGGGGGGAGTGGAGGGGGACAGGAGGAGCGAGAGGAGGAGGGAGGGAGAGTAGGAGGGGGAGAGGAGGGGGGACAGGAGGGAGGAGTGGAGGGGGACAGGTGGGGGGGGCACAGGATGAGCGAGAGTAGGAGGGCGGGAGAGGAAGAGGAGTGGGAAGCGGAAGGGGAGAGGAAGGGGGCAGGGGAGGGGAGAGCAGAGGGGGGACAGGAGGGGGAGTGGAGGGGGAAGGAGAGTAGGAGGGGGAGCGGAGGAGGGAGTGGAGTGGGAACAGGAGGAGGGAGGGAGAGTAGGAGGGGCGAGCGGAGGGGGAGAGAAGGGGGATCAGAAGGAGGGAGTGGAGGGGGACAGGAGGAGCGAGAGTAGGAGGGAGGGAGAGGAAGAGAGCGGAAGGGGGGCAGGAGGAGGGGAGAGGAAGGGAACAGGAGGGGGGTAGAGGGTGCGGCTTGAGTATTTTCCCCTTGCTATCAACCATGGCCATTTCTACTTTACATACCTGTTCCTTAAAACATACGCACACAGACGCACACAGACGCACACGCACACACACACACACACACACAGACACACACACACACACAGACAGACATGAAAAGAACAGGCACGGAGAGGAAACAGACTGCTGAAGCTGGCCATTTATAGCGTGCTCTGACTTAAGCCCTGCTGAGCACTGGAAGCATTTATTGAGATTTGAGGCAACAAAATCCACATCAGACATTTGCAGCCCAATTACCCGACCCACCATCCCATATGTCCTGCCCCGGTCCACGCCCGCTGTCAGCGAGTCAGTACATATGACCCCGAGTTTTGGTCTCTCCCACACGTGGAAACATCATCTCTGCGTCTACCCTATCGAACCCCTTCATAATTTTAAAGACCTCTACCAGGGTCACCCCCTCAGCCTTCTCTTTTCTAGAGAAAAGACCCCCAGCCTGTTCAGCCTTTCCTGATAGTTATAACCTCTCAGTTCTGCTATCAGCCTTGTGAATCTTTTTTGCACCTTCTCCAGTACCTCTATATCCCTTTATGTAATACGGAGGCCAGAACTGTGCACAGGCTTAATCATAGACTCTTACAACACAGAAGGAGGCCATTCAGCCCAACGTGCCTGTGCTGGATCTTTGAAAGAGCTATCCAATTAGTCCCACTCCCCCTGCTCTTTCCCCATAGCCCTGCAAATTTTTCCTTTTCATGTATATATTGAATTCCCTTTTCCACTTGGCTTACAGTGGTAACTCTGTGATTATGAGACACAGACACAGGATTATTCATACTCCAAAAGGGACTGTTCCTGCTTCAAATTCAGCAAATCGCCTTTCAAAACTATTTTATTTTATATTATGTATATTCAGTGTCAGCCCTGGCTCAGAGGGTATCACTCTCTCTCACATCTGAGTCAGAAGGTCGTGGTTTCAAGTCCCACTCCAGAGAGTCGAGCCCCATGATCCAGGCCGACACTCCCAGTACAGTACTGAGGGAGCGCTGCACTGTCGGAGGAGCAGTATTGAGGGAGCGCCGCACTGTCGGAGGGTCAGTACTGAGGGAGCGCCGCACTGTCGGAGGGTCAGTACTGAGGGAGCGCCGCACTGTCGGAGGGTCGGTACTGAGGGAGCGCCGCACTGTCGGAGGGTCGGTACTGAGGGAGCGCCGCACTGTCGGAGGGTCGGTACTGAGGGAGCGCCGCACTGTCGGAGGGTCGGTACTGAGGGAGCGCCGCGCTGTCGGAGGGGCAGTACTGAGGGAGGGCCGCACTGTCGGAGGGGCAGTACTGAGGGAGCGCTGCACTGTCGGGGGGTCAGTACTGAGGGAGCGCTGCACTGTCGGAGAGGCAGTACTGAGGGAGCGCCGCGCTGTCGGAGGGGCAGTACTGAGGGAGCGCCGCACTGTCGGAGGGGCAGTACTGAGGGAGCACTGCACTGTCGGAGAGGCAGTACTGAGGGAGCGCTGCACTGTCGGAGGGTCAGTACCGAGGGAGCGTTGCACTGTCGGAGGAGCAGTACCGAGGGAGCGCCGCACTGTCGGAGGGTCGGTACTGAGGGAGCGCCGCACTGTCGGAGGGTCCGTACTGAGGGAGCGCTGCACAGTCGGAGGGGCAGTACTGAGGGAGCGCGGCACCGTCGGAAGGTCGGTACTGAGGGAGCGCTGCACTGTCGGAGGGGCAGTATTGAGGGAGCGCCGCACTGTCGGAGGGTCAGTACTGAGGGGGCGCTGCACTGTCGGAGGGTCAGTACTGAGGGAGCGCTGCACTGTCGGAGGGGCAGTACTGAGGGAGTGCCGCACTGTCGGAGGGTCAGTACTGAGGGGGCGCTGCACTGTCGGAGGGTCAGTACTGAGGGAGCGCTGCACTGTCGGAGGGTCAGTACTGAGGGAGCGCCGCACTGTCGGAGGGGCAGTACTGAGGGAGCGCCGCACTGTCAGAGGGTCGGTACTGAGGGAGCGCCGCACTGTCGGAGGGTCAGTACTGAGGGAGCGCCGCACTGTCGGAGGGTCAGTACTGAGGGAGCGCTGCACTGTCGGAGAGGCAGTACTGAGGGAGCGCTGCACTGTCGGAGGGTCAGTACCGAGGGAGTGTTGCACTGTCGGAGGGTCGGTACCGAGGGAGCGCCGCACTGTCGGAAGGTCGGTACTGAGGGAGCGCTGCACTGTCGGAGGAGCAGTACCGAGGGAGCGCCGCACTGTCGGAGGGTCGGTACTGAGGGAGCGCCGCACTGTCGGAGGTTCCGCCTTTCGGATGAGACGTTAAACCGAGGCCCCGTCTGCCCCTCTCGTGCGGACGTAAAAGATCCCACGGCCACTATTTCGAAGAAGAGCGGCGGGGGGGGGCGGGGGGGGGGAGTTCTCCCCGGTGTCCTGGGGGCCGACATTTACCCCTCAATCCGCAACACCTAAAAACTGATCATTATCACATTGCTGTTTGTGGGATCTTGCTGTGCGCGAATTGGCCGCCGCGTTTACGACAGCGACTACGCTTAAAAGAAAAAGCACTTCATTGGCTGTCGAGCACTTTGGGACGTCCTGAGGTCGCGAAAGACGCCAGCTAAATACAAATCTTTATTTCTTCCATGTGCATCCTCAGACACTCCCAACCCAACACCCCCACCCCCAGTGTCCTCTCCCAAAGCCTCCGCGCCCCACCCGCCCCCTCACATCTTTCCAAAGGCAGTGGGAGGGAGAAAATTGGAGGGAGGAACACTGGAATTCGAATCCTTTGAAGCTGAATTGAGGTAGTCTAATTATTAGTCTGAGCAGAATGCGAGCCCATCACACAGATACCTGAGAGCAGGAGAAGCAGGTTCGCGATACAGGAACAGGTCCAGCACTCCGAGGGGGGGAGACAAGGCAGCTGTTTGAATAAAATACACGCCTTCGGTCTTCCCAACGTTTAATTAGGAGGAAGTTTCTGCTCATCCAGTGCTGAATGTGTGATGACGACAACAAGAGCCTTTGACGTAGTAAAACGTCCCCCAAGGCCCTTCACACGAGCGTAAAATCAGACAGAAATCAGACACCGAGCCACTTAAGGAGATATTAGGGACAGGTGACCGAAAGCTCGGTCAAAGAGGCGGGTTTTAAGGAGCGTCTTGAAGGAGGAGAGAGAGGCGGAGAGGTTTAGGGAGGGAATTCCAGAGTTTGGGGCCCGGGCGGCTGAAGGCACGGCCGCCGACGGTGGGAGCGATGGAAATCGGGGGGATGGGCAAGAGGCCGGAATCGGAGGAGCGCAGAGATCTCGGAGGGTGTTAGGGGCCGGAGGAGGTTACAGAGAGAGAGAGAGAGAGGTTTGGACACGAGGATGAGAATTTTAAAATCGAGGCGTTGCCGGACCGGGAGCCGATGTAGGTCAGCGAGCACAGGTGGGTGATGGGTGAACGGGACTCGGTGCGAGTTACGATACGGGGGCAAGCAGAGCTTTGGATGAGCTCAAGTTTACGGATGGTGGGAGGTGGGAGGCCGGCCAGGAGACGTGGAGGCAGTGGAGGGGTCGAGAGGGAGGTGGTGGTGAGGTAGAGCTGGGTGCGGTCGGCGTACATATGGAAGCTGAGTTTGTGCCTTTCGGACGATGTCAGCGAGGGGCGGCATGTGGATGAGAAATAGGAGAAGGAACCGAACTTCATTGGATGGTGTGGGCCACTCGACGTCACCCGTCTCTAGCCAATTGTTCCCCTCTCTACCTCAGAGTTGATAAGGCCAATGACATTCCTCAATGCCGACTCACTCACTGAGCCATGAGGCCCTCCCTTTAAAAGAACTCGGGAGGAGTTGCCACCTGTAAGGATTTCGAAAATGCACATCGTCCATATACTGTTCATCACCCAAACTTCTCCAGCCACTGGCTCACACTACGACCCAGCATTTCCTGCCCCAATCACTGAACTGCAGCTATCACAAACCACGGAAAGGGTCTGTCACAAGAGGTGGGAACGGTTTATCACAAGAGATGGGAAGGGTTTATCACAAGAGATGGGAAGGGTTTATCACAAGAGGTGGGAAGGGTTTATCACAAGAGATGGGAAGGGTTTATCACAAGAGATGGGAAGGGTTTATCACAAGAGGTGGGAAGGGTTTATCACAAGGGATGGGAAGGGTTTATCAAGAGATGGGAAGGGTTTATTACAAGAGGTGGGAAGGGTTTATCACAAGAGGTGGGAAGGGTTTATCACAAGAGATGGGAAGGGTTTATCACAAGAGATGGGAAGGGTTTATCACAAGAGGTGGGAACGGTTTATCACAAGAGATGGGAAGGGTTTATCACAAGAGGTGGGAAGGGTTTATCACAAGAGATGGGAAGGGTTTATCACAAGAGATGGGAAGGATTAATCACAAGAGATGGGAAGGGTTTATCACAAGAGAAGGGAAGGGTTTATCACAAGAGATGGGAAGGGTTTATCACAAGAGATGGGAAGGGTTTATCACAAGAGATGGGAAGGATTAATCACAAGAGGTGGGAAGGGTTTATCACAAGAGGTGGGAAGGGTTTATCACAAGAGGTGGGAAGGGTTTATCACAAGAGATGGGAAGGATTAATCACAAGAGGTGGGAAGGGTTTATCACAAGAGATGGGAAGGGTTTATCACAAGAGGTGGGAAGGGTTTATCACAAGAGGGGGGAAGGGTTTATTACAAGAGATGGGAAGGGTTTATCACAAGAGATGGGAAGGGTTTATCACAAGAGGTGGGAAGGGTTTATCACAAGAGGGGGGAAGGGTTTATTACAAGAGATGGGAAGGGTTTATCACAAGAGATGGGAAGGGTTTATCACAAGAGGTGGGAAGGGTTTATCACAAGAGGGGGGAAGGGTTTATCACAAGAGGGGGGAAGGGTTTATCACGAGGTGGGAAGGGTTTATCACAAGAGGTGGGAAGGGGTTATCACAAGAGATGGGAAGGGTTTATCACGAGGTGGGAAGGGTTTATCACAAGAGGGGGGAAGGGTTTATTACAAGAGATGGGAAGGGTTTATCACAAGAGATGGGAAGGGTTTATCACAAGAGGTGGGAAGGGTTTATCACAAGAGGGGGGAAGGGTTTATTACAAGAGATGGGAAGGGTTTATCACAAGAGATGGGAAGGGTTTATCACAAGAGGTGGGAAGGGTTTATCACAAGAGGGGGGAAGGGTTTATCACAAGAGGGGGGAAGGGTTTATCACGAGGTGGGAAGGGTTTATCACAAGAGGTGGGAAGGGGTTATCACAAGAGATGGGAAGGGTTTATCACGAGGTGGGAAGGGTTTATCACAAGAGATGGGAAGGGTTTATCACAAGAGGTGGGAAGGGTTTATTACAAGAGATGGGAAGGGTTTATCGCAAGAGATGGGAAGGGTTTATCACAAGAGGTGGGAAGGGTTTATCACGAGGTGGGAAGGGTTTATCACAAGAGATGGGAAGGGTTTATCACAAGAGGTGGGAAGGGTTTATTACAACAGATGGGAAGGGTTTATCGCAAGAGATGGGAAGGGTTTATCACGAGGTGGGAAGGGTTTATCACAAGAGGTGGGAAGGGTTTATTACAAGAGATGGGAAGGGTTTATCACAAGAGATGGGAAGGGTTTATCACAAGAGGTGGGAAGGGTTTATCACAAGAGATGGGAACAGTTTATCACAAGAGATGGGAAGGGTTTATCACAAGAGGTGGGAAGGGTTTATCACAAGAGATGGGAAGGGTTTATCACGAGGTGGGAAGGGTTTATCACAAGAGGTGGGAAGGGTTTATCACAAGAGGTGGGAAGGGTTTACCACAAGAGATGGGAAGGGTTTATCACAAGAGGGGGGAAGGGTTTATCACAAGAGGTGGGAAGGGTTTATCACAAGAGATGGGAAGGGTTTATCACGAGGTGGGAAGGGTTTATCACAAGAGGTGGGAAGGGTTTATCACAAGAGGTGGGAAGGGTTTATCACAAGAGATGGGAAGGGTTTATCACAAGAGGGGGGAAGGGTTTATCACAAGAGATGGGAAGGGTTTATCACAAGAGGTGGGAAGGGTTTATCACAAGAGGTGGGAAGGGTTTATCACGAGGTGGGAAGGGTTTATCACAAGAGGTGGGAAGGGTTTATCACAAGAGGTGGGAAGGGTTTATCACAAGAGATGGGAAGGGTTTATCACGAGGTGGGAAGGGTTTATCACAAGAGGTGGGAAGGGTTTATCACAAGAGGTGGGAAGGGTTTATCACAAGAGATGGGAAGGGTTTATCACAAGAGGTGGGAAGGGTTTATCACAAGAGGTGGGAAGGGTTTATCACAAGAGATGGGAAGGGTTTATCACAAGAGGGGGGAAGGGTTTATCACAAGAGGTGGGAAGGGTTTATCACAAGAGGTGGGAAGGGTTTATCACGAGGTGGGAAGGGTTTATCACAAGAGATGGGAAGGGTTTATCACAAGAGGTGGGAAGGGTTTATCACAAGAGGGGGGAAGGGTTTATCACAAGAGATGGGAAGGGTTTATCACAAGAGGTGGGAAGGGTTTATTACAAGGGATGGGAAGGGTTTATCAAGAGATGGGAAGGGTTTATCACAAGAGGTGGGAAGGGTTTATCACAAGAGGTGGGAAGGGTTTATCACAAGAGATGGGAAGGGTTTATCACAAGAGGGGGGAAGGGTTTATCACAAGAGGTGGGAA
The DNA here is from genome assembly GCF_035084215.1 of Heptranchias perlo. Classification (NCBI taxonomy): domain Eukaryota; kingdom Metazoa; phylum Chordata; class Chondrichthyes; order Hexanchiformes; family Hexanchidae; genus Heptranchias; species Heptranchias perlo. The sequence continues at coordinate 213,940 of NW_027139320.1, read as the reverse complement.
GGGTTTATCACAAGAGGTGGGAAGGGTTTATCACGAGGTGGGAAGGGTTTATCACAAGAGATGGGAAGGGTTTATCACAAGAGGTGGGAAGGGTTTATCACAAGAGGGGGGAAGGGTTTATCACAAGAGATGGGAAGGGTTTATCACAAGAGGTGGGAAGGGTTTATCACAAGGGATGGGAAGGGTTTATCAAGAGATGGGAAGGGTTTATCACAAGAGGTGGGAAGGGTTTATCACAAGAGGGGGGAAGGGTTTATCACAAGAGATGGGAAGGGTTTATCACAAGAGGTGGGAAGGGTTTATCACAAGAGGGGGGAAGGGTTTATCACAAGAGATGGGAAGGGTTTATCACAAGAGGTGGGAAGGGTTTATCACAAGAGGTGGGAAGGGTTTATCACGAGGTGGGAAGGGTTTATCACGAGGTGGGAAGGGTTTATCACAAGAGGTGGGAAGGGTTTATCACAAGAGGTGGGAAGGGTTTATCACGAGGTGGGAAGGGTTTATCACAAGAGATGGGAAGGGTTTATTACAAGAGGTGGGAAGGGTTTATCACAAGAGGTGGGAAGGGTTTATCACAAGAGATGGGAAGGGTTTATCACAAGAGGTGGGAACGGTTTATCACAAGAGATGGGAAGGGTTTATCACAAGAGGTGGGAAGGGTTTATCACAAGAGGTGGGAAGGGTTTATCACAAGAGATGGGAAGGATTAATCACAAGAGATGGGAAGGGTTTATCACAAGAGATGGGAAGGGTTTATCACAAGAGATGGGAAGGGTTTATCACAAGAGGTGGGAAGGGTTTATCACAAGAGGTGGGAAGGGTTTATCACAAGAGATGGGAAGGGTTTATCACAAGAGGTGGGAAGGGTTTATCACAAGAGGGGGGAAGGGTTTATTGCAAGAGATGGGAAGGGTTTATCACAAGAGATGGGAAGGGTTTATCACAAGAGGTGGGAAGGGTTTATCACAAGAGGGGGGAAGGGTTTATTACAAGAGATGGGAAGGGTTTATCACAAGAGATGGGAAGGGTTTATCACAAGAGGTGGGAAGGGTTTATCACAAGAGGGGGGAAGGGTTTATCACAAGAGGGGGGAAGGGTTTATCACGAGGTGGGAAGGGTTTATCACAAGAGGTGGGAAGGGTTTATCACAAGAGATGGGAAGGGTTTATCACGAGGTGGGAAGGGTTTATCACAAGAGATGGGAAGGGTTTATCACAAGAGGTGGGAAGGGTTTATCACAAGAGGGGGGAAGGGTTTATCACAAGAGATGGGAAGGGTTTATCGCAAGAGATGGGAAGGGTTTATCACGAGGTGGGAAGGGTTTATCACAAGAGGTGGGAAGGGTTTATCACGAGATGGGAAGGGTTTATCACGAGGTGGGAAGGGTTTATCACAAGAGGTGGGAAGGGTTTATCACAAGAGGTGGGAAGGGTTTATCACGAGGTGGGAAGGGTTTATCACAAGAGATGGGAAGGGTTTATTACAAGAGGTGGGAAGGGTTTATCACAAGAGGTGGGAAGGGTTTATCACAAGAGATGGGAAGGGTTTATCACAAGAGGTGGGAACGGTTTATCACAAGAGATGGGAAGGGTTTATCACAAGAGGTGGGAAGGGTTTATCACAAGAGGTGGGAAGGGTTTATCACAAGAGATGGGAAGGATTAATCACAAGAGATGGGAAGGGTTTATCACAAGAGATGGGAAGGGTTTATCACAAGAGATGGGAAGGGTTTATCACAAGAGGTGGGAAGGGTTTATCACAAGAGGTGGGAAGGGTTTATCACAAGAGATGGGAAGGGTTTATCACAAGAGGGGGGAAGGGTTTATTGCAAGAGATGGGAAGGGTTTATCACAAGAGATGGGAAGGGTTTATCACAAGAGGTGGGAAGGGTTTATCACAAGAGGGGGGAAGGGTTTATTACAAGAGATGGGAAGGGTTTATCACAAGAGATGGGAAGGGTTTATCACAAGAGGTGGGAAGGGTTTATCACAAGAGGGGGGAAGGGTTTATCACAAGAGGGGGGAAGGGTTTATCACGAGGTGGGAAGGGTTTATCACAAGAGGTGGGAAGGGTTTATCACAAGAGATGGGAAGGGTTTATCACGAGGTGGGAAGGGTTTATCACAAGAGATGGGAAGGGTTTATCACAAGAGGTGGGAAGGGTTTATCACAAGAGGGGGGAAGGGTTTATCACAAGAGATGGGAAGGGTTTATCGCAAGAGATGGGAAGGGTTTATCACGAGGTGGGAAGGGTTTATCACAAGAGGTGGGAAGGGTTTATCACAAGAGATGGGAAGGGTTTATCACGAGGTGGGAAGGGTTTATCACGAGATGGGAAGGGTTTATCACAAGAGATGGGAAGGGTTTATCACAAGAGATGGGAAGGGTTTATCACAAGAGGTGGGAAGGGTTTATTACAAGAGATGGGAAGGGTTTATCGCAAGAGATGGGAAGGGTTTATCACAAGAGGTGGGAAGGGTTTATCACGAGGTGGGAAGGGTTTATCACAAGAGATGGGAAGGGTTTATCACAAGAGGTGGGAAGGGTTTATGACAAGAGATGGGAAGGGTTTATCGCAAGAGATGGGAAGGGTTTATCACGAGGTGGGAAGGGTTTATCACAAGAGGTGGGAAGGGTTTATTACAAGAGATGGGAAGGGTTTATCACAAGAGATGGGAAGGGTTTATCACGAGGTGGGAAGGGTTTATCACAAGAGGTGGGAAGGGTTTATCACAAGAGATGGGAAGGGTTTATCACAAGAGGTGGGAAGGGTTTATCACAAGAGATGGGAAGGGTTTATCACGAGGTGGGAAGGGTTTATCACAAGAGGTGGGAAGGGTTTATCACAAGAGGTGGGAAGGGTTTATCACAAGAGGTGGGAAGGGTTTATCACGAGGTGGGAAGGGTTTATCACAAGAGATGGGAAGGGTTTATCACAAGAGATGGGAAGGGTTTATCACAAGAGATGGGAAGGGTTTATCACAAGAGGTGGGAAGGGTTTATCACAAGAGGTGGGAAGGGTTTATCACAAGAGGTGGGAAGGGTTTATCACAAGAGGTGGGAAGGGTTTATCACGAGGTGGGAAGGGTTTATCACAAGAGGTGGGAAGGGTTTATCACAAGAGGTGGGAAGGGTTTATCACAAGAGATGGGAAGGGTTTATCACGAGGTGGGAAGGGTTTATCACAAGAGGTGGGAAGGGTTTATCACAAGAGGTGGGAAGGGTTTATCACAAGAGATGGGAAGGGTTTATCACAAGAGATGGGAAGGGTTTATCACAAGAGGTGGGAAGGGTTTATCACAAGAGGTGGGAAGGGTTTATCAGGAGGTGGGAAGGGTTTATCACGAGGTGGGAAGGGTTTATCACAAGAGGTGGGAAGGGTTTATCACAAGAGATGGGAAGGGTTTATCACAAGAGATGGGAAGGGTTTATCAAGAGATGGGAAGGGTTTATCACAAGAGATGGGAAGGGTTTATCACAAGAGGTGGGAAGGCTTTATCACAAGAGGTGGGAAGGATTAATCACAAGAGATGGGAAGGGTTTATCACAAGAGGAGGGAAGGGTTTATCACAAGAGATGGGAAGGGTTTATCACAAGAGATGGGAAGGGTTTATCACGAGGTGGGAAGGGTTTATCACAAGAGATGGGAAAGGTTTATCACAAGAGGTGGGAAGGGTTTATCACAAGAGGTGGGAAGGGTTTATCACAAGAGGTGGGAAGGGTTTATTACAAGAGATGGGAAGGGTTTATCACGAGGTGGGAAGGGTTTATCACAAGAGATGGGAAGGGTTTATTACAAGAGATGGGAAGGGTTTATTACAAGAGGTGGGAAGGGTTTATCACGAGGTGGGAAGGGTTTATCACAAGAGATGGGAAGTGTTTATCACGAGGTGGGAAGGGTTTATCACAAGAGGTGGGAAGGGTTTATCACAAGAGATGGGAAGGGTTTATCACGAGGTGGGAAGGGTTTATTACAAGAGATGGGAAGGGTTTATCACGAGGTGGGAAGGGTTTATCACAAGAGGTGGGAAGGGTTTATCACAAGAGATGGGAAGGGTTTATCACAAGAGGTGGGAAGGGTTTATCACAAGAGATGGGAAGGGTTTATCACGAGGTGGGAAGGGTTTATCACAAGAGATGGGAAGGGTTTATCACGAGGTGGGAAGGGTTTATCACAAGAGGTGGGAAGGGTTTATCACGAGGTGGGAAGGGTTTATCACAAGAGATGGGAAGGGTTTATCACGAGGTGGGAAGGGTTTATCACAAGAGATGGAAAGGGTTTATCACGAGGTGGGAAGGGTTTATCACAAGAGATGGGAAGGGTTTATCACAAGAGGTGGGAAGGGTTTATCACAAGAGGTGGGAAGGGTTTATCACAAGAGATGGGAAGGGTTTATCACAAGAGGTGGGAAGGGTTTATTACAAGAGGTGGGAAGGGTTTATTACAAGAGATGGGAAGCGTTTATTACAAGAGGTGGGAAGGGTTTATCACAAGAGATGGGAAGGGTTTATCACAAGAGGTGGGAAGGGTTTATCACAAGAGGTGGGAAGGGTTTATCACGAGGTGGGAAGGGTTCATCACGAGGTGGGAAGGGTTTATCACAAGAGATGGGAAGGGTTTATTACAAGAGGTGGGAAGGGTTTATCACAAGAGATGGAAAGGGTTTATCACAAGAGATGGGAAGGGTTTATCACAAGAGGTGGGAAGGGTTTATCACAAGAGATGGGAAGGGTTTATCACAAGAGATGGGAAGGGTTTATCACAAGAGGTGGGAAGGGTTTATTACAAGAGGTGGGAAGGGTTTATCACAAGAGGTGGGAAGGGTTTATCACGAGGTGGGAAGGGTTTATCACGAGGTGGGAAGGGTTTATCACAAGAGATGGGAAGGGTTTATCACAAGAGATGGGAAGGGTTTATCACAAGAGGTGGGAAGGGTTTATTACAAGAGGTGGGAAGGGTTTATCACAAGAGGTGGGAAGGGTTTATCACAAGAGATGGGAAGGGTTTATCACAAGAGGTGGGAAGGGTTTATTACAAGAGGTGGGAAGGGTTTATCACAAGAGGTGGGAAGGGTTTATCACAAGAGATGGGAAGGGTTTATCACGAGGTGGGAAGGGTTTATCACAAGAGATGGGAAGGGTTTATCACAAGAGGTGGGAAGGGTTTATCACGAGGTGGGAAGGGTTTATCACAAGAGATGGGAAGGGTTTATCACAAGAGGTGGGAAGGGTTTATTACAAGAGATGGGAAGGGTTTATCACGAGGTGGGAAGGGTTTATCACAAGAGGGGGGAAGGGTTTATCACAAGAGGTGGGAAGGGTTTATCATGAGGTGGGAAGGGTTTATCACAAGAGGTGGGAAGGGTTTATCACAAGAGATGGGAAGGGTTTATCACAAGAGATGGGAAGGGTTTATCACAAGAGGTGGGAAGGGTTTATCACAAGAGGTGGGAAGGGTTTATCACAAGAGATGGGAAGGGTTTATCACAAGAGGTGGGAAGGGTTTATTACAAGAGATGGGAAGGGTTTATCGCAAGAGGTGGGAAGGGTTTATCACAAGAGGTGGGAAGGGTTTATCACAAGAGGTGGGAAGGGTTTATCACAAGAGATGGGAAGGGTTTATCACAAGAGGTGGGAAGGGTTTATCACAAGAGGTGGGAAGGGTTTATCACAAGAGATGGGAAGGGTTTATCACAAGAGGTGGGAAGGGTTTATCATAAGAGGTGGGAAGGATTAATCACAAGAGATGGGAAGGGTTTATCACAAGAGATGGGAAGGGTTTATCACAAGAGGTGGGAACGATTAATCACAAGAGGTGGGACGAATCAATCGCACACCATGGTACCGACCCATCACAAACAGCGGAATGGGTCTATCACAACCTAGAGAAAGGATCCATTACAAAACGTGGAACGAAACTATCACAATAGACGGGCAATAGATCAGCCTTAAAACAGAGGGTGAACTTGGATAAGTACTCCCGCAGGCAAAATTCAAAAAATGGGGAGCCTCTGTAACTCAGGAACCAATAATACGATGCTGTTTACCGATAATGCTAATATATTCAACTATTCCAGTGGTGTCCTGGCCGGCCTCCCATTCCACCCTCCGTAAACTTCAGCTCATCCCAAACTCTGCTGCCCCGGATCCTAACTCGCACCAAGTCCCGTTCACCCATCACTGACCAACGTTGGCTCCCAGTCCGGAAACACCTCGTTTTTAAAATTCTCATCCTTGTGTTTAAATCCCTCCATGGCCTCATCCCCCCCTCCCTATCTCTGTAACCTCCTCCAGCCCCTACGACCCTCCCAGATCTCTTCTGCGCTCCTCCAATTCTGGCCTCTTGCGCATCCCCCGATTTCCATCGCTCCCACCATTGGCGGCCGTGCCTTCAGCTGCACGGGCCCTGAGCTCTGGAATTCCCTCCCTAAACCTCTCCGCCTCTCTCTCTCCCCTCCTTTAAGACGCTCCTTAAATGGTGTAGAACCCTCTCGAAAGGACGTTTGATGGCGGATTGAGCGAGGGAACGCAGGTGAGGACAGGAATCGAGTGGCAAAGCAACTCAAGCTCTTAACGAGGACCAGGTGGTCTCCAGCCCAAGGCCATTAACCCTCCATCTATCACGCTTCCCCTCCTGGGAAGAATAAGGGAGGGTCACGAACCGGAGTGGCTGAAAATGTTGGCAACCACGCTCGTGCGTGAGGTGGGTGTCAAAGATCAGAACGTTCTAATTCCTCCCCCTCCCCCTCCAATTCACGCCAATTTTCCTCCCTGCTCTCCTGAAGGCGTTGACTCTTGGCTGCATGAGGTGTTTGCCCCTGCGGTCATCTGGGGATTCAACCATGGGAGATAAAGGAACCGTGAGAGTTACTGCATGATTCCGCTCGCAAACTTCATGTCTGTCATGGCTCAGTGGGTATTTCTCTCTCTCTCTCTCTCACTCTCTCTCTCTCTCTCACTCTCTCTCTCTCTCTCACTCTCTCTCACTCTCTCTCTCTCTCACTCTCTCTCTCTCACCTCCAAGTCAGAAGGTCGTGGGTTTGAGTCCCTGCTCCAGAGACCTGAGCTCCATAATCCAGGCCCACACACTCCCAGGGCCAGGACTGAGGGAGCGCTGCACTGGCGGAGGGTCAGTACTGAGGGAGCGCCGCACTGTCGGAGGGTCGGTACTGAGGGAGCGCCGCACTGTCGGAGGGTCAGTACTGAGGGAGCGCCGCACTGTCGGAGGGTCGGTACTGAGGGAGCGCCGCACTGTCGGAGGGTCAGTACTGAGGGAGCGCTGCACTGTCGGAGGGTCAGTGCTGAGGGAGTGCTGCACTGTCGGAGGGGCAGTACTGAGGGAGCGCTACACTGTCGGAGGGGCAGTACTGAGGGAGTGCTGCACTGTCCGAGGATCAGCACTGAGGCGGGGCCGTACTGAGGGAGCATTGCACTGTCAGAGGGGCAGTACTGAGGGAGTGCTGCACTGTCGGAGGGGCAGTACTGAGGGAGCGCTGCACTGTCGGAGGGTCAGTACTGAGGGGGTCAGTACTGAGGGAACGCTGCACTGGCGGCGGGGCAGTACTGAGGGAGCGCTGCACTGTCGGAGGGTCAGTACTGAGGGAGCGCTGCACTGTCGGAGGGGAGGTACTGAGGGAGCGCTGCACTGTTGGAGGGTCAGTACTGAGGAGGGGCCGTACTGAGGGAGCGCTGCACTGGCGGAGGGACGGTACTGAGGGAGCGCTGCACAGTTCGAGGGTCAGTACTGAGGGAGCGCTGCACTGTCGGAGGGTCAGTACTGAGGGAGCGCTGCACTGTCGGAGGGTCAGTACTGAGGGAGCGCTGCACTGTCGGAGGGGCGGTACTGAGGGAGCGCTGCACTGTTGGAGGGTCAGTACTGAGGGAGCGCTGCACTGTTGGAGGGTCAGTACTGAGGAGGGGCCGTACTGAGGGAGCGCTGCACTGGCGGAGGGGCGGTACTGAGGGAGCGCTGCACAGTTAGAGGGTCAGTACTGAGGGAGCGCTGCACTGTCGGAGGATCAGTACTGAGGGAGCGCTGCACTGTCGGAGGGTCAGTACCGAGGGAGCGCTGCACTGTCGGTAGGGCTGTCTTTCCGATGAGACGTTAAACGGAGGCACCATCTGCCCTCTCAGGTGGACGTAAAAGATCCCACAGCCACTTTTGGAAGAAGAGCAGGGGAGCTTATCCTGGGGGCCAATATTCATCCCTCAACCAACATCACTAAAACAGATTAACTGGTCATTTATCAGATTGCTGTTTGTGGGATCTTGCTGTGCGCAAATTGTCTGCCGCGTTTCCTACATTACAACAGTGACCGCATTCCAAAATACCTCTTTGGCTGTGAAGAGCTTTGTGATGTTGTGAGGTCGTGAAAGACGCCATATAAATGCTTGTTCTTTCTCTCTTTAATTATAAACTTTTACTAATCCCCTCGAAATATGAAAAACAATAAAAGACACAACTGCTGCGCTGACCCTCAGCATAGGACTGAGCCTTGAAATATAGTCGCCCACAGCTTCACACTGACGCAGTGTCCCCTGATGGGGTGCATAATCCCGATGACCTAACGTCGCCCGTCTCCGCCCCCCTGCCTCAGCCCATCTGCTGCTGAAACCCTCATCCGTGCCTTTGCTTACCTCCAGACTCGACTATCCCAATGCTCTCCCGTCCGGCCCCCCCATCTTACACCCTCCGTAAACCTCATCCAAAACTCTGCTTGGCCCCCCCCGTATCCCAACTCGCACCGAGTCCCGTTCACCCCATCAACTCCCCCACTGCGCTCGCTGACCTACGTTGGCTCCCAGTCCGGCAACGCCTCAAATTTAAAATTCTCGTCCTGGCCTCTCAAATCTCTCCGTGGCCTCCTCGCCACCCTCTGCACCCCCCCCCCCCTATCTCTGTAACCTCCTCCAGCCCCTACAACCTGGAGGCCAAATCACTGAATATATTTAAGAAGGAGCTGGATAGATTTCTTGACACAAAAGGCATCAAGGGGCATGGGGAGAGAGAGGGAACATGGTATTGAGATCGAGGATCAGCCATGATCATATTGAATGGCGGAGCAGGCTCGAAGGGCCGAATGGCCTACTCCTGCTCCTATTTTCTATGTTTCTAACCCTCCGAGATCTCTGCGCTCCTCCAATTCTGGCCTCTTGTGCATCCTCTACTCTCCCGCTATTGATCATGGAGCTGTCTTATGATCCTTTTTGTTTCCTGAGCTGTTCAGGGTTGGAACATCTGCCTGGCGCTCAGAATCAATTAATTAACAATAATTCTGTTACTTTAAATCATAGAATCATAGAAATAAGCCGGACGGCTCGATAAAATTGGGAACTTTCGATTCACAGCTGATAAATGTGATTTTATTCAATGGCTAAATGAAGGCAAAACTGAACATAACACAGTGCAATAGGGAGCAAATCCAATAGAGTGTCTGAGACACTCTTACTCCCAAGCATGTTTAGGGGTACCCGGGTGTGTGCCTGTTTCATGGAGCGTTTGTGGGGTTACAGGGGATGCGTCTGTTTCAAAAATCAAGAACAACCTGCATTTATACAGCGCCTTTAAGGTAGCAAAACGTCCCACGAGGCGCTTCACAGGAGCGTAAATCAGGCAAAAATTGGCACCGAGCTACATAAGGAGATATTAGGGACAGGTGACCAAAAGCTTGGTCAAAGAGGTAGGTTTTAAGGAGCGTCTTAAAGGAGGGGAGAGAGGCGGAGAGGATCAGGGAGGGGATTCCAGAGCTCGGGGCCCGGGCAGCTGAAGGCACGGCCGCCGATGGTGGGAGCGATGGAAATCGGGGGGACGGACAAGAGGCCAGAATTGGCAGAGATCTCGGAGGGTCGTAGGGGCTGGAGGAGGTTACAGAGATAGGGAGGGGGGTGGAGCGGGGGGAACGAGGCCATGGAGGGGATTTGAAAACAAGGATGGAGAATGTTAAAATCGAGACCGGGAGCCAACGTAGGTCAGCGAGCGCAGGGCGGGAGGGGGGCGGGGTGACGGGTGAGGGGTGAGCGGGACTTGCTGCGAGTTAGGATACGGGGCAGCAGACTCACAGAAGCCACACTTCGGTTCTGCAGGACTGGAAGGGGAGGTCGAGACACAGGAATCATACCATCATAAAATCTTACAGCGCAGGAGGAGGCCATTCAGCCCATTGTGCCTGTGCCTGCTCTTTGAAAGAGCTCTCCAATTTAATCCCATAGCCCGGCTTTTTCTCCGAAGCCCGGCAAATCTCTCCTCTTCAACTATTTATCCAACTGCCTTTTGAGCATTCCATCTCTATCTGTTTCCACCGCCCTTTCAGGTCGTACATTCCCGATTTTAACAACCCTCTGCGTGAAAATATTTCTCCTCACTTCCCCACCTGTTCTTTTGCCAATTATTTTAAATCTGTGTCCTCTGGTTACCGACCCTCCTGCCAGAGGAAAACAGTTTCTCCCAACTTGCTCTCTCAAAACCCACCTCATAATTTCGAACACCCCTATTGCGTTCCCCTCTTTAACCTTCTCTGCTCTAACAACGAACACAGCTTGCATTGAAACATCGCCTCAACGTAGCAAAACGTCCCAGGGCGCCTCTCAGGAGCGATTACCAAACAAAATTTGACACCGAGCCACATGAGGAGATATCAGGGACAGGTGACCACAAGCTCGGCCAAAGAGGTAGGTTTTAAGGAGTGTCTTAAAGGAGGAGAGGTTTAGGGAGGGAATTCCAGAGCTTAGGGCCCGGGCAGCTGAAGGCACGGCCGCCAATGGTGGGAGCGATGGAAAGGAGAACAATTCCCCAGCTTCTCCAGTCTCGCCGCATAACTGAAGTCCCTCATCCCCGGTACCATTCTGGTAAATCTCCTCTGCACCCTCTCCAAGGCCCTGACGTCCTTCCTGAAGTGCGGTGCCCAGAATAAGGCTAATGGAATGCTGGCCTTTATATCGAGAGGACTGGAGTACAAGGGGGCAGAAGTTATGCTGCAGCTATACAAAACCCTGGTCAGACCGCACCTGGAGTTACTGTGAGCAGTTCTGGGCACCGCACCTTCGGAAGGACATATTGGCCTTGGAGGGAGTGCAGCGTAGGTTTACTAGAATGATAGCCGGACTTCAAGGGTTAAGTCACGAAGAGAGATTACACAAATTGGGGTTGTATTCTCTGGAGTTTCGAAGGTTAAGGGGCGATCTGATCGAAGTTTATAAGATATTAAGGGGAACGGATAGGGCGGATGGAGAGAAACTATTTCCGCTGGTTGGGGATTCTAGGAGTAGGGGGCACAGTCTAAAAATTAGAGCCAGGCCTTTCAGGAGCGAGATTAGAAAACATTTCTACACACAAAGTTCGGAACTCTCTTCCGCAAACGGCAATTGATACTAGCTCAATTGCTAAATTTAAATCTGCGATAGAAAGCTTTCTGGCAACCAAAGGTATTAAGGGATACGGGCCAAAGGCGGGTACATGGAGTTGGAGCACAGATCAGCCATGATCTGATCAAATGGCGGAGCGGGCACGAGGGGCTGAATGGCCTCCTCCTGTTCCTATGTTCCTATAATTGGGCACAAGCTGAGGCCGAACCAATGATTGGTAAAGGTTTAGCATAACTTCCTTGCTTTCGTACTCAATGCCCCGTATTTACGAAGCCAAGCATCCCCGACCCGTTCTTAAACTGCTTTAGCAACTTGCCCTGCCCACCTTATGAAGACACTCTTGACGACACAATGGACACAGTAAGTACAGTGCGCACACATGGCTGACAACGGTTAGGTTCGAGATTGCATTTTTTTTCCCACCGCCCACCCCCCCCCTCTTGCCAACTGCGTTCCTCCCTACCTCCTGGAGTGATGAATTTCCTCGTTTGACGACTGGTAACCGCTTGAGGCACTGGTATACTTTATACTCTCCGGGGCAACGAAGGACCAATTGTTCTGAAATATTTAAGGACACAAAAGATGAGGAGGCTCATTCATGGATGAGCCCCTCCTCCACTTTGCACCTGGCGGGCAGCTAATTACAGGGAGGGAGGAAAGAGAGAGGGAGAGAGAGAGAGAGAAGCCAACTGTTCAATCTAACAGCATTTCAGTGAACACTGGTGGGAGTGGCCATGCTGGAAATTCAACAGATGGACCATCGTTTTGATGGATGGCGCCTAGTCGCCTCTCCGCTGCGTCAGGCTCCTAAACCTTCTGTTTATTGGCACTTTTCCGCCTTGCTATTACAGTAAAAATCCAGTTCTGCCCCTCCCCTAGTCGCCCGTTGAGAAGGGAGGCTGGCGGGCCTTCTTCTCCGACCGCTGCAGTCCCATGCGGTGAAGGTACTCCCACAGTGGGAGTCGGGTGAGTTTTAAGCCCTTCCAGACGTCTCCCAACTCATGGCAACGATTTTACCCCATTTATCCTGTTCCGAGATGCATTAATCCGTAGGCATCTGATGCATAGAATGAAACAGCACAGAAGGAGGCCGTTCGGCCCATCGTGCCTGTGCCGGCTCTTCGAAAGAGCTGTCCAATTAGTCCCACTCTCCCCTTGCTCTTTCCCCCCAGAGCCCTGCAAAACTTTTCCCCTTCGAGTATTTATCCAATTCCCCCTTTTGAAAGTTATTATTGAATCTGCTCCCACCGTCCTTTCAGGCAGCGCATTCCAGATCATCACAACTCGCTGCGTAAAAAAAAAACATTCTCCTCATCTCCCCCTCTGGTTCTTTTACTAATTATCTTAAATCTGTGTCCTCTGGTCACCGACCCTCCTGCCAGTTGGAAACAGTTTCTCCTTATTTACTCCATCAAAACCCCCTCATGATCTTGGACACCTCATTCCACACCCATTCACCGTAAAAGGGGGAATCGATCTTAAAACAGAAAATGCTTTACGCACTGGAGAGAGAAACACAGAGTTAACATTTCAGGTAGGAACTGGAAGGTGTCAGAGGTTACCTGCAGGGTGCGCTCATACACGAGGGGCACGGCTCAGTCTGTGGTGAACAGTGTGACCTGTAGGGGGTTATGGGGAACGACTGGGGTCTTCCAGTATTGGCCCCAGGGTCACGGGGGTCACTGGAACTCCCCTGCTCTTCTTCGAATAGTGGCCGTGAGATCTTTTACATCTATCTGAGAGGGCAGATGGTGGCCTCGGTTTAACGTCTCATCCAAAACACGGCACCTCCGACAGGGCAGCGCTCCCTCAGTACTGACCCTCCCACAGCGCAGCGCTCCCTCAGTACTGACCCTCCGACAGTGCGGACTCCCTCAGTACTGACCCTCCGACAGTGCGGCGCTCCCTCGGTACAGACCCCTCCGACAGTGCGGCGCTCCCTCAGTACTGACCCTTTGACAGTGCAGCGCTCACTCAATACTGACCCTCCGACAGTGCAGCGCTCCCTCAGTACTGACCCTCCGACAGTGCAGCGCTCCCTCAGTACTGACCCTCCGACAGTGCAGCGCTCACTCAATACTGACCCTCCGACAGTGCAGCGCTCCTTCAGTATTGACCCTCCGACAGTGCGGCGCTCCCTCAGTACTGACCCTCCGACAGCGCGGCGCTCCCTCAGTACCGCCCCTCCGACAGCGCGGCGTTCCCTCAGTACCGACCCTCCGACAGCGGGGCGCTCCCTCAGTACCGACCCTCCGACAGCGCGGCGCTCCCTCAGTACTGCCCCTCCGACAGTGCGGCGCTCCCTCAGTACTGACCCTCCGACAGTGCGGCGCTCCCTCAGTACTGACCCTCCGACAGTGCGGCGCTCCCTCGGTACTGACCCCTCCGACAGTGCGGACTCCCTCAGTACTGACCCTCCGACAGTGCAACGCTCCCTCAGTACTGACCCTCCGACAGTGCGGCGCTCCCTCAGTACTGACCCTCCGACAGTGCAGCGCTCCCTCAGTACTGACCCTCCGACAGTGCAGCGCTCACTCAATACTGACCCTCCGACAGTGCAGCGCTCCCTCAGTACTGACCCTCCGACAGTGCGGCGCTCCCTCAGTACTGACCCTCCGACAGTGCAGCGCTCACTCAATACTGACCCTCCGACAGTGCAGCGCTCCCTCAGTACTGACCCTCCGACAGTGCGGCGCTCCCTCAGTACTGACCCTCTGACGGTGCATACGCTCCCTCAGTACTGCTCCTTCCGACAATGCAGCGCTCCCTCGTTACTGCCCCTCCGACAGTGCAGCGTTCCCTCAGTACTGCCCCTCCGACAGTGCAGCACTCCCTCAGTATTGACCCTCCGACAGTGCGGCGCTCCCTCAGTACTGACCCTCCGACAGTGCGGCGCTCCCTCAGTACCGACCCTCCGACAGCGCAGCGCTCCCTCAGTACTGACCCTCCGACAGTGCAGCGCTCCGTCAGTACTGACCCTCCGACAGTGCAGCGCTCCCTCGGTACCGACCCTCCGACAGTGCGGCACTCCCTCAGTACCGACCCTCCGACAGTGCAGCGCTCCGTCAGTACTGACCCTCCGACAGCGCGGCGCTCCCTCAGTACTGCCCCTCCGACAGTGCGGCGCTCCCTCAGTACTGCCCCTCCGACAGTGCGGCGCTCCCTCAGTACCGACCCTCCGACAGTGCGGCGCTCCCTCAGTACCGACCCTCCGACATTGCGGCGCTCCGTCAGTACCGACCCTCCGACAGCGCGGCGCTCCCTCAGTACCGACCCTCCGACAGTGCAGCGCTCCCTCAGTACCGACCCTCCGACAGCGCGGCGCTCCCTCAGTACCGCCCCTCCGACAGCGCGGCGCTCCCTCAGTACCGACCCTCCGACAGTGCGGCGCTCCCTCAGTACTGCCCCTCCGACAGCGCGGCGCTCCCTCAGTACTGACCCTCCGACAGTGCGGCGCTCCCTCAGTACCGCCCCTCCGACAGCGCGGCGCTCCCTCAGTACCGACCCTCCGACAGTGCGGCGCTCCCTCAGTACTGCCCCTCCGACAGTGCGGCGCTCCCTCAGTACTGACCCTCCGACAGTGCAGCGCTCTCTCAGTACTGACTCTCCAACAGTGCGGCGCTCCCTCAGTACTGACCCTCCGACAGCGCGGCGCTCCCTCAGCACCGACCCTCCGACAGCGCGGCGCTCCCTCAGTACCGACCCTCCGACAGCGCGGCGCTCCCTCAGTACTGCACTGGGAGTGTCGGCCTAGATTTTGCACTCAAGTCTCTGGACTGTGGGGAGCTGAACCCAGAGAGAGCACCACCCACTGAGTCACAGCCTGAGACCTGGACGATCTGTGTCATTTATGACATCGCCGTTTGTGGGATCTTGCTGTGCGCAAATCGGCCAACGCATTTCCCTGCAACACAACAGTGACCGCACTTCAAATAAAAAGTACTTCATTGGCTGAGAAGCGCTTCGAGGTGGTGGGAGGCGCAGTGGAAATGCATCAATCAGGGTCGGAGCGATCTCCTGGACTAGTTTCCATCGACTGCGGGGGTCCAGAGAGGAATTCCCCAGGTGTTTTGCCCCCTAATCGGCCCTGGGGTTTTTAATCTGGCTTTTCGTCTCTCCCTGGGGATCGCATGGTTCCCGGGTGGGGTGAGGAGTCTATGTGTTGTGATACACAAGGTGTCACAATTGAGCGGGACAGGCTCGATGGACGATAGGGTCTTTTTATTATTGCTCGTCCATCCCTCTCCCCGGCCACTCTCTGAGGCTGAACCAGACTGTGCGCAACCTCGGCGTCCTGTTTGACCCTGAGATGAGCTTCTGACCCCCCATATCCGCTCCGTCGCCGAGACCGCCTATTCCCACCCTCCGTAACATCGCCCCGTCTCCGCCCCTGACAGCTGCTGAAACCCTCATCCGTGCCTTTGTTACCTCCAGACTCGACTGTTCCAACGCTCTCCTGGCCGGCCTCCCATCTTCCGCCCTCTGTAAACTCAAGCTCATCCAATACTCCTGCTGCCCCCCCGTATCCTAACTCGCACCGAGTCCCGTTCACCCATCACCCCGGCCCGCGCTCGCTGACCCACATCGGCTCCCGGTCCGGCAACGCCTCGATTTTAAAATTCCCAGCCTCACGTTCAAAACCCTCACATGGCTCTCCCCCCCTCCCTACCTCTGCAACCTCCTCCAGCCCCTACGACCCTCCGCGATCTCTGCGCTCCTCCGATTCCGGCCTCTTGCGCATCCCCCCCGATTTCCGTCGCTCCCACCATTGGCGGCCGTGCCTTCAGCTGCCCCGGGCCCCGAGCTCTGGAATTCCCTCCCTCAACCTCTCCGCCTCTCTCTCTCCCCTCCTTAAAACCCACCTCTTTGACCGAGCTTGTGGTCACCTGTCCCTGATATCTCCTTACGCGGCTCGGTGTCAAATTTTGTCTGATTTACGCTCCTGTGAAGCGCCTCGGCGGCGGGGGCGGGGGGACGTTTTACTACGTCAAAGGCGCTGCATAAATGCAGTTGTGTGCATGCATCACGAGAAAACAGATGTTTTAAAAACAAAATCGAGCGGCGGCGGGGGGGGGAGGGAGATCTCCGTGTGTGCCTACGTGCGATTACCATCTCCCCGGGTGGGCGGCACGCAGCACGCTGTATAACCCGGGCCTCACTGGTCGCCCTGGGCTCTTGGGTGCCATCAGCGAGCGGTCACGCTGAACGACTTTCATGCGGCACCAGGCACAAGAGGGTCTGATTGAACTGCTCGACATGGCAGCCTGGTGTCTCATGTTCCACCCGAAACATCCTGTCATTAAAAGGTTCATTACAACCATAATTGAGGATGGCTGGGGAATGTATCCAGAGGTTGGATCCCGACGCTGGGACCAATTTTCCCCTCCGCTTCCTCTCCCTCTCTCACCGCTCCCCCCCCCGCTGCCCAAACTCCCCGCTCCTCCTACCCTCCCCCCGCCCCGAACCCGCGAAAACGGAGACGGGCCACTCTTCGGACGATTCAGCTGCCGAGGAGCGGCCCGTGTCGACGTGAGTTGAATTCAGCCCCCTCCTGTCCCCTTACCCAACACCCCACCCCACGACCGCCACCTCCACCCCCACCCCTAGTGTGGTACTGAGCACCACGGATCAGGAGAGTCTTAACATTTGACCCTCGGTCAACGCTGAGGCGCTCACTCAAGGTTCTCGGTGTCCGGTCGTTCTCTTCGTATCTTCGCCCTCTTCCCGTGGAGAAGAGCGTGAGGTAGAACGGCGGGAGGATTGGCGGGCTGGTTAGCGGTCTGACAGGCCGTGACATCAATGCCCCTTCCTTGGCTGTAACTATCTTTATACCAGCCGATAGTGGGGGGGGGCGTTAGTCCTATATGGCGGGAGGGTTTTATGGGCAGTACTGAGGGAGCGCCGCACTGTCGGAGGGTCGGTACTGAGGGAGCGCCGCACTGTCGGAGGGTCAGTACTGAGGGAGCGCCGCACTGTCGGAGGGTCGGTACTGAGGGAGCGCCGCACTGTCGGAGGGTCGGTACTGAGGGAGCGCCGCGCTGTCGGAGGGTCGGTGCTGAGGGAGCGCCGCACTGTGTGAGGGTCAGTACTGAGGGAGCGCTGCACTGTCGGAGGGGCAGTACTGAGGGAGCGCTGCACTGTCGGAGGGTCGGTACTGAGGGAGCGCCGCACTGTCGGAGGGTCGGTACTGAGGGAGCGCCGCACTGTCGGAGGGTCGGTGCTGAGGGAGCGCCGCACTGTGTGAGGGTCAGTACTGAGGGAGCGCTGCACTGTCGGAGGGGCAGTACTGAGGGAGCGCTGCACTGTCGGAGGGTCGGTACTGAGGGAGCGCCGCACTGTCGGAGGGTCGGTACCGAGGGAGCGCCGCACTGTGTGAGGGTCAGTACTGAGGGAGCGCTGCACTGTCGGAGGGGCAGTACTGAGGGAGCGCTGCACTGTCGGAGGGTCAGTACTGAGGGAGCGCTGCACTGTCGGAGGGTCGGTACTGAGGGAGAGCTGCACTGTCGGAGGGTCGGTACTGAGGAAGCGCTGCACTGACGGAGGGCCGGTACTGAGGGAGCGCTGCACTGTCGGAGGGTCGGTACTGAGGGAGCGCCGCACTGTCGGAGGGGCAGTACTGAGGGAGCGCCGCACTGTCGGAGGGTCGGTACAGAGGGAGCGCCGCACTGTCGGAGGGTCGGTACCGAGGGAGCGCCGCACTGTCGGAGGGTCGGTACTGAGGGAGCGCCGCACTGTCGGAGGGTCGGTACTGAGGGAGCGCCGCACTGTCGGAGGGTCGGTACTGAGGGAGCGCCGCACTGTCGGAGGGTCGGTACTGAGGGAGCGCCGCGCTGTCGGAGGGTCGGTACTGAGGGAGTGCCGTACTGTCGGAGGGTCGGTACTGAGGGAGCGCCGCACTGTCGGAGGGGCAGTACTGAGGGAGCGCCGCACTGTCGTAGGGTCGGTACTGAGGGAGCGCCGCACTGTCGGAGGGTCGGTACCGAGGGAGCGCCGCACTGTCGGAGGGTCGGTACTGAGGGAGCGCCGCACTGTCGGAGGGTCGGTACTGAGGGAGCGCCGCACTGTCGGAGGGTCGGTACCGAGGGAGCGCCGCACTGTCGGAGGGTCGGTACCGAGGGAGCGCCGCACTGTCGGAGGGTCGGTACCGAGGGAGCGCCGCACTGTCGGAGGGTCGGTACCGAGGGAGCGCCGCACTGTCGGAGGGTCGGTACCGAGGGAGCGCCGCACTGTCGGAGGGTCGGTACCGAGGGAGCGCCGCACTGTCGGAGGGTCGGTACCGAGGGAGCGCCGCACTGTCGGAGGGTCAGTACTGAGGGAGCGCCGCGCTGTCGGAGGGTCGGTACCGAGGGAGCGCCGCACTGTCGGAGGGTCAGTATCAGCTGCGACGACCCCCCCCAGACGGGATGAGCTCATCGGACGCCCGCGGCCCCGGGAGCGAGGGGAGGGGATGCGACTGCGGCGGGGGGGGGGCCCCTCTGCCTCGGGGAGGAAGGGAGGTCGGGGGGTGGGGGGGGCGGGTGGAGCTGAAGAAAAGACGATTCAAAGGGGAGAGGCGAAGAAATGCCGAGAGCGAAATGAAAAGGACCGGAGACGAAGCCGTGCCGAGATCGCGTGACCCCGATCGCAGCGAGAATCGCAGCAGCAAAGGGGCTGCGACTGCGGACTCGGGAGAACATGCCCCCTGATTGCAGAGCTAAGTCAAACAAAACAGGCTCTGCTTTCTCTTAAAATTAAAAAAAAACACACCGGCAATCGTCGTCTGTGCGAGCTGTATTCTTAATTCAAATTGATACACACACACACACACACACACACACCAAAAAATAATTACTCCCCCCCCCCCACCACTCCGCCCCTCTGAAATCCAGGCCCTGTTGGACTGTTGTAAGCCCCACACTCCCCTGCAGACAGCATGTGTTACTGATTGAGTTAGCCACGCACATTAAATGATCAAAGTTGGCTTTTGAGGAGCGCGCAGCCCACAGAGGAGACTGTTAATGAACTTCGAGGAGCTGCCTTCCATCGGCCTCCCCCCGCCTCCCAACTTCACCACCGCCACCTTCCCCAAACTCACCCCCCCACCCCCGCCCCACCACCTCTCCCAGCTCCCTCACTCACTCACTCACTACCCCACCCACCCTTCCCTCCCCTTTTTACATCTCACTCGGAGTCAAAAGGGCTGGCGCCTGTCTGCACGCCCCTTCTCATAAAGAATTACTGAGGAAGTATTTATCTCCATTTAAATTTTAAAAGGGGAGCAGTCAAAGGCTAGTTGCCTTCTCCGGTCTCTCTCTCTCTCTCTCTTGAACACACACACACACACACACACACAAACACACACACGCTCAAGTGCACCGCACACACACAAACACACAGACACACACACACACACACGGACGCACACTCACATGCACCGTTCACACACACACACACACACACACAAGTCCACCGCACACACACAAACACACACACACAGACGCACACTCACATGCACCGTTCACACACGGAACGCACACACACAGACACACATGCAGACACATGAACGCGCACACACACATGGATGCACACTCACATGCACCGTTCACACACGAACGCACACACACACAGACACATGAACACGCACACACACACACATGGACGCACACTCACATGCACCGTACACACACAAACGCACACACACACACAAATGCACACACATGAACCCACAAACACACATACACACACGAACGCACACTCACATGCACCGTACACACACGGACGCACACTCACATGCACCGTACACACACGGACGCACACTCACATGCACCGTACACACATGGACGCACACTCACATGCACCGTACACACACGGACGCAAACTCACATGCACCGTACACACACAGACGCACACTCACACACATGCACCGTACACACACGAATGCACACACATACAAATGCACACGCACGGACGCACACACGCATGAACACACACACAAACGCGCGCACACACACGAGCACAGAGAACGCACACACACACAAACGCACACACACATGACCGCACACAAACGCATACACACATAGAATCTTACAGCACAGTAGGAGGCTATTCGGCCCATCGTGCCTGTGTCGGCTCTTTCAAACGGCTATTCAATTAGTCCCACTCCCCCCTCCCTTCCCACTGCCCACTCCCGCCCTTCCTCTTTCCCCGAAACCCTGCAAACTATTCCTTTCTTTCAAATATATATCCAATTCCCGTTTCGAAAGTTACTAGTTTTCCTCGCTTGACATCCAAAGGAGGGGCAGGGAGTTGTGGGGGGGTGGTGTTGGGAGGATTTAACTGGTAACGATCAGGGCTCACTCTCCCCATCCCCCTTACTATCCCACCATCCCCAATCCTTAGACCAGGCCCATTGAGGCCTAAAAGTAACGACCGCTGTCCTGCCTCAGGCAAAGCTAGCTCAGTACAGCCCTCCGACCTCTTGATCTGCTCCAGGAGGGGTATTTACCTACTCAAACCGGGGAAGGAGGGAAGTGAGAGATTGATGTGTTCTTTTTTTTACACAATACGCCTCGACAGAACTGCTGCCCAAGGCAACGCTCGGTGTCCAATTAAATTGTTGTGGCTGCTTTGGTCTCACTCCACAAGGAGCCAGGTTCGAGACCGCTCCCCCCCAAAAAATGAACAATAACAAAAACCTAAACGCGTTCGATAAATCGATACCAAGGACCTCGGAGAGGGTGTGCGGAGGAGATTTACCAGGACGGTAAACCGGGGGGATGAGGGACCTCAGTCATGCGGAGGGACCGGAGAAGCTGGGACTCTTCTCCTTGGAGCAGAGAAGGTTAAGGGGGCAAGATTTAATCGAGGCGTTCAAAATTACGAGGGGTTTCGATAAGAGTCGATGGGGAGAAACTGTTTCCAACTGGCAGGAGGGTCGGTAACCAGAGGACGCAGGTTTTAAGATAATTGGCAAAAGAGCCAGAGAGGGGGGGGGGGGGGAGATGAGGAGAATGTATTTTTCACGTGGCGAGTTGTTACGGTCTGGAACATAAGAACATAAGAAATTGGAGCAGGAGTAGGCCAATCGGCCCCTCGAGCCTGCTCCGCCATTCAATAAGATCATGGCTGATCTGATCCCAACCACAAATCTAAAGAACACAAGAAGTCGGAGCAGGACCCGGCCACATAGCCCCTGGGCCCTCTCCGCCACCCACAGGGCATCGACCGATCCGAACTCAGCTTCATGTCCAATTTCCTGCCCGCTCCCCGTAACCCCTAATTCCCTTTACTTCTAGGAAACTGTCTATTTCTGTTTTAAATTTATTTAATGATGTAGCTTCCACAGCTTCCTGGGGCAGCAAATTCCACAAACCTACCACCCTCTGAGTGAAGAAGTTTCTCCTCATCTCAGTTTTGAAAGAGCAGCCCCTTATTCTAAGATTATGCC
The DNA here is from genome assembly GCF_035084215.1 of Heptranchias perlo. Taxonomy (NCBI): domain Eukaryota; kingdom Metazoa; phylum Chordata; class Chondrichthyes; order Hexanchiformes; family Hexanchidae; genus Heptranchias; species Heptranchias perlo. The sequence continues at coordinate 192,154 of NW_027139320.1, read as the reverse complement.
CCCTAGTTCTAGTTTCACCCATCTTTGGGAACATCCTTACTGCATCCACCCGATCAAGACCCTTCACAATCTTATATGTTTCAATAAGATCGCCTCTCATTCTTCTGAACTCCAATGAGTAGAGTCCCAATCTACTCAACCTCTCCTCATACGTCCGTCCCCTCATCCCCGGGATTAACCGAGTGAACCTTCTTTGTACTGCCTCGAGAGCAAGTATGTCTTTTCTTAAGTATGGACACCAAAACTGTATGCAGTATTCCAGGTGCGGTCTCACCAATACCTTATATAACTGCAGCAATACCTCCCTGTTTTTATATTCTATCCCCCTAGCAATAAAAGCCAACATTCCGTTGGCTTTCTTGATCACCTGCTGCACCTGAAACGCGCTGCCTGAAAGGGCGGTGGGAGCAGATTCGATAATAACTTTCAAAAGAGGGTTGGAATTGTGTTTTTGCTTTCTTTTTTTTCCCCTCCCTGTGCACCTGAACTCAGGAGTCAAACAAGACGGCAGAACGCAGAGGGCCTCGTCACCGTCGATACATCGGGCAACGATCACGGAGATGAAGGTGCCGATCCAGGGCACGCACGCACGCACGCACGGATCAAAGCGACTGCGCAATACGGGTGCGGCTGGAACAGCGCTCGAGAAGCTCGACACCAATCCAGGACAAAGCAGCCCGCTCGATCGGCAGCCCATCCCCCCACCTTAAACACCCGCTCCCTCCCCCATCTTACAACAGCTTGCATTTACACAGCGCCTTTAATGTAGCAAAACGTCCCCCAAGGCGCTTCACAGGAGCGTAAATCAGACAACATTTTAAGGAGTGTCTTAAAGGAGGAGAGAGAGAGAGAGGCGGAGAGGCTTAGGGAGGGAATTGCAGAGCTTAGGGACTAGACGGCTAAAGGCACGGCCGTCAATGGTGGGAGCGATGGAAATCGGGGGATGCGCAAGAGGCCAGAATCGGAGGAGCGCAGAGATCGCAGAGGGGCGTAGGGGCTGGAGGAGGTCACAGAGATAGGGAGGGGCGAGACCATGGACGGATTTGAAAACAAGGATGAGAATTTTAAAATCGAGGCGTTGCCAGACCGGGAGCCGATGTAGGTCAGCGAGCGCAGTGGGGGGTGATGGGTGAACGGGACTCGGTGCGAGTTGGGATACGGGGCAAGCAGAGTTTTGGATGAGCTGAAGTTTATGGATGCCGGCCAGGATGGCATTGGGATAGTCGGGTCTAGGCTGCAGTGTGTACCATCCACAGGATGCACTGCAGCAACTCGCCAAGGCTTCTTCGACGGCACCTCCCAAACCCGCGACCTCCACCACCTAGGAGGACGAGGGCAGCAGGTGCGTGGGAAACACCGTCACCTCCAGGTTCCCCTCCGAGTCTCACACACACCGTCCCGACTCGGACGCATATCGGCCGTCCCTCCATCGTCGCTGGGTCCGAATCCTGGAACTAACGGCGCTGTGGGAGAACCTTCACCAACACGGACTGCAGCGGTTCAAGAAGGCGGCTCACCGCCACCTTCTCGAGGGGCGACGAGGGGAAGGGGGCAATAAATGCCGGCCTCGCCCACATCCCGAGAATAAATATCTTTTAAACGCTCGTCGGCAAAACGAGCTGTAGAACTGTGTCAGCTAGGAGCTGCCTGTCTGTTCGTAGAAGGAGGCCGTTCGGGCCATCGTACCTGTGCTGGCTCTTTGGAAAGAACTATCCAATTAGTCCCGTTTCTCCCCCACTCCCCCCCGCTCTTCCCCCCCCCATAGCCCTGCAATTTTTTTCCTTTTCAAATATTTCTCCAATTCCCCTTTTGAAAGTTATTATTGAATCTGCTCCCACCGCCTCTTCAGGCAGCGCGTTCCAGATCAGAACAACTCGCTGCGTAAAAAAAAACATTCTCTTCATCTCCCTCCCCGGGCCTTTTTGCAAATTCATTGACAATTAGAATGTAATGGTGTCTCAAAATAAAAACAATCATTACACCTCATTACAAGCGTAGGGCTTTTAGCAAAAAGAGACCTGTCTTTATTTAGACTTCAGTGAGGCATTCCGTGATGTGACTGACCAATGTTTTGGGGTGGGACTCTTAAACGTTATTTAGTTCGTCTGGCAACATCGAAAGTTCAAACCCGTGTCATGCTCCCGGCAACAAAATTCGATGAGGTGATCCGCTCAGCCCTGGCTCAGTGGGTAGCTCTCCCTCTCTCGTCTCTGAGTCAGAAGGTCCTGGGCTCGAGCTCCCACTCCAGAGATTAGAGCCCCACAATCCAGGCCGACACTTCCACTGCCAGTACTCTCGCACTGATGCTCTAGTGCGCTAACTCTCCCTCAGTACTGACCCTCCGACAGCGCGGCGCTCCCTCGGTACTGACCCTCCGACAGTGCGGCGCTCCCTCAGTACCGACCCTCCGACAGTGCAGCGCTCCCTCAGTACTGAACCTCCGACAGTGCGGCGCTCCCTCAGTACCGCCCCTCCAACAGCGCGGCGCTCCCTCAGTACTGACCCTCCGACAGTGCGGCGCTCCCTCAGTACTGACCCTCCGACAGTGCGGCGCTCCCTCAGTACTGCCCCTCCGACAGTACGGCGCTCCCTCAGCACTGACCCTCCGACAGTGCAGCACTCCCTCAGTACTGACCCTCCGACAGTGCAGCACTCCCTCAGTACTGACCCTCCGACAGTGCGGCGCTCCCTCAGTACTGACCCTCCGACAGTGCAGCACTCCCTCAGTACTGACCCTCCGACAGTGCGGCGCTCCCTCAGTACTGACCCTCCGACAGTGCGGCGCTCCCTCAGTACTGACCCTCCGACAGTGCAGCGCTCCCTCAGTACTCCACTGGGAGTGTCGACTCTGGAGCGGAGAGAAGAGATAAAAAAACACAACAGCTTCTGAAAAAGGGAATGGTGCATTTTGCACTTCTCATGTGGTGCTGTGCAAGAAATCTTGCCCCTGGTGCCAGTGAGCTGCCAAATACATTCAGCACCCCCCTCCTCCTGTGACAGGCCCCCCTCCTTCTCAATGACAACAACTTGCATTTATATCAGTGCCTTTAACGTAGTAAAACACCCCCAAGGCGCTTCACAAGAGCGTAAATCAGACAAAATCTGACACCGAGCCACATAAGGAGATATTAGGGACAGGTGACCAAAAGCTCCGTCAAAGAGGTGGGTTTTAAGGAGCGTCTTAAAGGAGGGGAGAGAGAGAGAGAGGCGGAGAGGTTTAGGGAGGGAATTCCAGAGCTCGGGGCCCGGGCAGCTGAAGGCACGGCCGCCGATGGTGGGAGCGATGGAAATCAGGGGGGATGGACAAGAGGCCAGAATCGGAGGAGCGCAGAGATCTCGGAGGGTTGTAGTGGCTGGAGGGGCTTACAGAGATAGGGAGGGGCGGGGGGCGAGTGGGGAGCGAGGAAGCCAATGGAGGGGATTAGAACACGAGGACGAGACTATTTCAAAACCACTCTCTGAAATAAAAACAGCGGAGGGCAGGCCTGAAGGGGGAAAGAGGCGGGGAGAGAGCGGACGATATTTACTTGATTGTTAGCAGAGGGCAATATTGGTGGGACCCTTTCCCCAGGGTGAATGGGATAACAGAGGCAGAGGGGGGCAGGGGGAGGCAGGGAAACAGTGTGTACGTCCTGCAGGTCTGCGACAGTAAAACAGGGGGTTAACACAAGGCACACTCGACAATTGTTGTCTCGCTCTGTGGTGAGAGTTGAGAGCCTTGTCGCTGACTCAGATGGCTGCATGATTTGGGTGTGTGTTTTATATATCTATTATATATATATTTTAACAACACATGCACACACACACACACACACACACACCCCAGAGTGACCACGGTCTCTAAATGCTTGTTGTTCTCCGGTCTTCCACGTGACATCGCACAGACTCTCACAGCAGTTAGGGAATCAGAGACCGAGTAAGTCATTGCTAAACCGTTTATAAATCACTGGTCGGGCCCCGGCTGGAGTATTATTGTGTCCAATTCTGGGCACCGCACTTTAGGAAGGATGTCAAGGCCCTTGGCGAGGGCGCGGGGGAGATTTACCAGAACGGTATCAGGGATGAGGGACCTCTGTCGTGCGGGAGAGACTGGAGAAGCTGGGATTGTTCTCCTTAGAGCAGAGACGGTTAAGGGGGAGATTTAATAGAGGCGTTCAAAATTACGAGGGGTTTTGATTGAGTAAATAAGGAGAAACTGTTTCCAGTGGCAGGAGGGTCGGTAACCAGAGGACACAGATTTAAGATAACTGGCAAAAGAACCAGAGAGGGGGGGAGAGATGAGTGTTTTTTTACGCAGCGAGTTGTTACGATCTGGAATTCGCTGCCCAAAAGGGCGGTGGGAGCAGATTCAATAGTAACTTTCAAAAGGGGAACTGGATAAATACTTGAAGGGGAAAAAAACGCACAGGGCTTTGGGGAAAGAGCGGGGGCCCGGGTGGGACTAATTAGACAGCTCTTTCAAAGAGCCGGCACAGGCACGATGGGCTGAATGGCCTCCTGCTGTGTTGCACCGACGATGATACCAGGCAGCCTGCTGTTTTCACGTTCAACCACACCCAGTGTTCCGTATTCCACTGTCAGGTCAAGTGGCGTGTGAGCTACAGTGCTCGCCTGATGCCATTCCCTCTGTCTGATAGCACCTATTAACTGGGCTGTGGGGGTGCGTGCTACATCACCTCCTGCCATTGCAGCCGTCATCAACAACTTGCATTTATACAGCTGCCTTTAACGTGGTACAACGTCCCCGAGGCGCTTCACAGGAGCGTAAATCAGACAAAAATCAGACACCGAGCCACGTAAGGAGATATTAGGGACAGGTGACCAAAAGCTCGGTCAAAGAGGTAGGCTTTAAGGAGCGTCTTAAAGGAGGAGAGAGAGATAGAGAGAGGCGGAGAGGTTTAGGGAGGGAATTCCAGAGCTCAGGGCCCCGGGCAGCTGAAGGCACGGCCGCCAATGGTGGGAGCGATGGAAATCGGGGGGACGCGCAAGAGGCTGGAATTGGAGGAGCGCAGAGATCTGGGAGGGTCGTAGGGGCTGGAGGAGGAGGTTACAGAGATAGGGAGGGGGTGCGAGGAGGCCACGGAGGGGATTTGAAAACAAGGATGAGAATTTTTAAATCGAGGCGATGCCGGACTGGGAGTCAGTGTGGGTCAGCGAGCACAGGGGGGTGATGGGTGAACGGGACTTGGTGCGAGTTAGGATGCGGGGGCAGGCAGAGTTTTGGATGAGCTGGAGTTTACAGACGGTGGACGATGGGAGGCCGGCCAGGAGAGCACTGGGATAGTCGAGTCTGGAGGGGACAAAATGCACGGATGAGGGTTTCAATTCCCTGAGGTGTCAGCTGCGGTTCATTGGGTAGCACTCTCGCCTCTGAGTCAGAAGGTTGTGGGTGCAAGTCCCATTCCAGAGATGTGAGCACAAAATCCAGGCCGACACGCCCGGTGCTGTACTGAGGGAGTGCTGCACTGTCAGAGGGGCAGTACTGAGGGAGTGCTGCACTGTCAGAGGGGCAGCACCGAGGGAGCGCTGCACTGTCGGAGGGTCAGTACTGAGGGAGCGCCGCACTGTCGGAGGGTCAGTACTGAGGGAGCGCCGCACTGTCAAAGGGGCAGTACTGAGGGAGTGCTGCACTGTCAGAGGGGCAGTACTGAGTGAGTGCTGCACTGTCGGAGGGGTCAGTACTGAGGGAGTGCTGCACTGTCGGAGGTGTCAGTACTGAGGGAGCGCTGCACTGTCAGAGGGGCAGTACTGAGTGAGTGCTGCACTGTCGGAGGGGTCAGTACTGAGGGAGTGCTGCACTGTCGGAGGTGTCAGTACTGAGGGAGCGCTGCACTGTCAGAGGGGCAGTACTGAGTGAGTGCTGCACTGTCGGAGGGGTCAGTACTGAGGGAGTGCTGCACTGTCGGAGGTATCAGTACTGAGGGAGCGCTGCACTGTCAGAGGGGCAGTACTGAGTGAGTGCTGCACTGTCGGAGGGGTCAGTACTGAGGGAGCGCTGCACTGTCGGATGAGTAGTACTGAGGGAGCGCTGCACTGTCGGAGGGTCAGTACAGAAGGAATGCTGCACTGTCGAAGGGGTAGTACTGAGGGAATCCCAACAGGCACTGAGTCGCAGTCTTAACTTATTACATCGCATCTACAGCACAGAAATTGGCCCAACTGGTCTGTGCTGGTGTTAATGCTCCACTCGAGCCTCCTCCCTCCCTACTTCGTCTCGCCCTGTCACCATATCCTTCTATTCCTTTCTCCCTCAAGTGTTTATCTCACTTCCCCTTAAATGCGGCTATCCGCCTCAACCACTCTGTGTGGTAGTGAGTTCCACATTCTCACCGCTCTCTGGGTCGAGAAATTTCTCCTGAATTCCCCATCGGTTATGGCCATGAAGAGTTAGCTTGGTTTTTTTTGGTGGAGGGAGGGGTGGTGTAGGTTGAGGGAGCAATGTTGGCCCCAGGACACAGTGAAGAACTCCGCACCCCCCCTCCCCTTGCTCTTCTCCCAATCTTTAACGCTCTCACCCGTAGGGACGGTCCCTCCGACAGTGCAGCGCTCCCTCATACTGACCCTCCGACAGTGCAGCGCTCCCTCATACTGACCCTCCGACAGTGCAGCGCTCCCTCAGTACTGACCCTCCGACAGTGCAGCGCTCCCTCATACTGACCCTCCGACAGTGCAGCGCTCCCTCAGTACTGACCCTCCAACATTGCGGCGCTCCCTCAGTACTGACCCTCCGACAGTGCAGCACTCCCTCAGTACTGACCCTCCGACAGTGCGGCGCTCCCTCAGTACCGACCCTCCGACAGTGCAGCGCTCCCTCAGTACTGACCCTCTGACAGTGCGGCGCTCCCTCAGTACCGACCCTCCGACAGCGCGGCACTCCCTCAGTACTGACCCTCCGACAGCGCGGCACTCCCTCAGTACTGACCCTCCGACAGCGCGGCGCTCCCTCAGTACTGACCCTCTGACAGTGCGGCGCTCCCTCAGTACCGACCCTCCGACAGCGCGGCACTCCCTCAGTACTGACCCTCCGACAGCGCGGCGCTCCCTCAGTACTGCCACTGGGAGCGTGGGCCTGGATTTTGGGACTCAAGTCGCAGGAGTCGGGTGGGGCTCGAACCCCATGACCTGCTGACTCACAGTGTTGACGAGCTGAAAGTTTGGGAGCGGGGAGGAGGAGAGGGTGGAGGAAGTAGCTCCTTGTGTTGGTTACTGGCGACAAGTTAGCCTGACACATCGATGGAAGAGTTAAGAGGCTTGACTCTGATACACATTCTCCACAGCCTGTCATTTGGTTTAAATTTAATAATGAGTATAACTTCAAAATTGGGCTCTCCCTCGCTAAGGCATTGACAAAGCACTCTATTGTCTTTTTGTAATATTGCCATTCTCCTCCCTAATTATGCCGATTGCTGATTTTGCAAGGCCACTTAAGGAAATCTAGTTGACTCCAGATTTATGCCACCCTAACCCAATGCCAGTTCTGATCACACACACAAATCTTTGACAGTGGCAGGACAAGTCGATAAGCCTGTTAATAAAGTGCCTACGGGAAGCCTTTGCTTCGTAAATGGAGACACGGAGTACTACCCTTTACGAATCACTGGTTAGGCCTCAGCTGGAGCAGGCACGAGGGGCTGAATGGCCTACTCCTGTTCCGATGTTCCTATGGAGTACTGTGTCCAATTCTGGGCACCGCACTTTAGGAAGGATGTCCAGGCCCTTGGAGAGGGTGCGGAGGAGATTCACCAGAAAGGTCCCGGGGATGAGGGACTTCAGTTATCGAATCATAGAAGTTTACAACATGGAAACAGGCCCTTCGGCCCAACATGTCCATGTCGCCCAGTTTATACCACTTAGCTAGTCCCAATTGCCTGCACTTGGCCCATATCCCTCTATACCCATCTTACCCATGTAACTGTCCAAATGCTTTTTAAAAGACAAAATTGTACCCGCCTCTACTACTGCCTCTGGCAGCTCGTTCCAGACACTCACCACCCTTTGAGTGAAAAAATTGCCCCTCTGGACCCTTTTGTATCTCTCCCCTCTCACCTTAAATCTATGCCCCCTCGTTATAGACTCCCCTACCTTTGGGAAAAGATTTTGACTATCGACCTTATCTATGCCCCTCATTATTTTATAGACTTCTATAAGATCACCCCTAAACCTCCTACTCTCCAGGGAAAAAAGTCTCAGTCTATCCAACCTCTCCCTATAAGTCAAACCATCAAGTCCCGGTAGCATCCTAGTAAATCTTTTCTGCACTCTTTCTAGTTTAATAATATCCTTTCTATAATAGGGTGACCAGAACTGTACACAGTATTCCAAGTGTGGCCTTACTAATGTCTTGTACAACTTCAACAAGACATCCCAACTCCTGTATTCAATGTTCTGACCAATGAAACCAATGTGGAGAGACTGGAGGAGCTGGGAATTGTTCTCCTTAGAGCGGAGAAGGTAAAGGGGGAGCTTTAATACAGGCGTTCAAAATCACAAGGGGTTTTGATAAGAGTAGATGGGGAGAGACTGTTTTCTAACTGGCAGGAGGGTCGGTAACCAGAGGACACAGATTTAAGATAATTGGTAAAAGAACCAGAGGGAGGGGGAGATGAGGTGAATGTTTATTTACGCAGCGAGTTGTGATGGTCTGGAATGCGCTGCCTGAAAGGGCGGTGCGAGCAGATTCAATAGAATAGAATCATAGAAAGGTACGGCACAGAAAGAGGCCATTCGGCCCATCGTGTTCGTGCCGGCCGAAAAAGAGCCACCCGGCTTAATCCCACTTTCCAGCACTTGGTCCGTAGCCCTGTAGGTTACGGCACTTCAAGTGCACATCCAGGTACTTTGTAAATGAGTTGAGGGTTTCTGCCTCTACCACCCTCTCAGCCAGTGAGTTCCAGACCCCCACCATCCTCTGGGTGAAAAAATTTCTCCTCAGCTCCCCTCTAATCCTTCTACCAATTACTTTAAATCTATGGTCCCCTGGTTACTGACCCCTCTGCTAAGGGAAATAGGTCCTCCCTATTCACTCTATCCAGGCCCCTCATAATTTTATACACCTCAATTAAATCTCCCCTCGGCCTCCTCCGTTCCAAAGAAAACAGCCCCAGCCTATCCAATCTTGCCTCGAAGCTAAAATTCTCCAGCCCTGGCAACGTCCTCGTAAATCTCCTCCGTACCCTCTCTGGCGCAGTAGTAACTATTGGGTAAACACCTGAAAAGGAAACATTTGCAGGGCTACGGGGAACGAGCAGGGGGTAGTGGGACTAATCGGATAGCTCTTTCGTAAGAGCTAGCACAGGCACGAGGGGCCGAATGGCCTCCTGCTACGCTGCCACGATTCCACAAGGATAACACAAAGGGCGGTTTGAATGTAAAACTCACAGCCCCAGGAGGGTCACAGATGAGGAATCAATCGGGGAGTTTAAAAGGGAGGTAGATGCTTACTTAGGGAGTAAAGGATGCGGACAAATGGGAGGGGGAATTGGCTTTAAACACAGAGAGCTGCTGTAGTGAAAAGCAATGGTGGAGCTGCCTGAAATGGCCAACTCCTGTTCTTAACCAGAGAGGCGGTTAAAAGGAGAGAGAGAGAGAGAGAGACACACGCACAGATTTTCTTTCAAGCAAGGTGTCTGCAGTGTGCACCATCCACAGGATGCACTGCAGCAACTCGCCAAGGCTTCTTCGACAGCACCTCCCAAACCTGCGACCTCCACCACCTAGAAGGACAAGGGCAACAGGTGCATGGTGTTCATGCATTAATTTCAGCCCATGGTTCAGTGGGTAACTCTCTCTCTCATCTCCGAGTCAGAAGGTCGTGGGTTAGTGGCCCCATTCCAGACACTTGAGCCCCATAATCCAGGCCGACACTTCAGTGCCCTACTGAGGGAGCGCCGCACTGTCGGAGGGTCGGTACTGAGGGAGCGCCGCACTGTCGGAGGGTCAGTACCGAGGGAGCGCCGCACTGTCGGAGGGTCAGTACTGAGGGAGCGCCGCACTGTCGGAGGGTCAGTACCGAGGGAGCGCCGCACTGTCGGAGGGTCAGTACTGAGGGAGCGCCGCACTGTCGGAGGGTCAGTACCGAGGGAGCGCCGCACTGTCGGAGGGTCAGTACCGAGGGAGCGCCGCACTGTCGGAGGGTCAGTACTGAGGGAGCGCCGCACTGTCGGAGGGTCGGTACGGAGGGAGCGCCGCACTGTCGGAGGGTCAGTACTGAGGGAGCGCCGCACTGTCGGAGGGGCAGTACTGAGGGAGCGCTGCACTGTCGGAGGGGCAGTACCGAGGGAGCGCCGCACTGTCGGAGGGGCAGTACTGAGGGAGTGCTGCACTGTCGGAGGTGCCGTCTTTCAGATGAAGCCGAGATTAAACCGAGGTCCCGTCTGCCCTCTCGTGCGGACGTGAAAGATCCCACGGCCACTATTTGGAAGACGAGCCGGGGGGAGTTCTCCCCGGTGTCCTGGCAACATTTATCCCTCAACCAACATCACTAAAAACAGATTATCTGGTCATTTATCACACTGCCGTTTGTGGGATCTTGCCGTTGCGCGATGGCTGCCGCGTTCCCCACATTCCAGCAATGACCACACTTCACAAAGTACTTAATCGGCTGTAAAGCACTTTGGGACGTCCTGAGGTCATAAAAGGTGCTATATAAATGCAAAGTTCTTTCTTTCTTCTTGCGGGAAACACCATCACCCCGCCGAGTTCCCCTCCAAGGCGCGCACACACCATCCCGACTTGGATGGATAGCTTCCCGTTCCTTCATCGTCGTCGTGTCCGAATCGTGGAACCAATAACACCGTGGGAGCGCCCTCACCACAGCGGGAGTAACCCCCCCAGCACCGCCATCTCACGGGGCAACTAAGGGAGTGGGCAAAAAAAAATGCCGGCCTTGCCAGCGACGCCCACGTCCTGAGAATGAATACAAAAGTAACCCAAGAGTTAGGGTTATGCCTTGACGATTACGTGACAGTCTCTGAGATACAGTAGCCTTCAACAAGCCAGTGAAGAATTCACATTCCACCCAGATCTATACTTAAACCAAAGGTTTGACATTTGAAAGCACCTGAGGTATAACAAATGCTTCACTGAACAAAGCACCCTGTGTTCTGCCCATTGCCTGTTTACTGTAACACCTGCAGACAACAGGTGGTGACGGTGATAGCACACTCTCCCTCGTCTGACTCGGAAGGTCGAGGGTCCGAGCCCCGCTCCGGAGACTTGAGCCCCGTAATCCTGGCCGACACTCCCCAGTGCCAGTACTGAGGGAGCGCCGCACTGTCGGAGGGTCAGTACTGAGGGAGCGCCGCACTGTCGGAGGGTCAGTACTGAGGGAGCGCTGCGCTGTCGGAGGGTCAGTACTGAGGGAGCGCCGCCCTGTCGGAGGGTCAGTACTGAGGGAGCGCCGCGCTGTCGGAGGGTCAGTACTGAGGGAGCGCCGCGCTGTCGGAGGGTCAGTACTGAGGGAGCGCCGCGCTGTCGGAGGGTCAGTACTGAGGGAGCGCCGCGCTGTCGGAGGGTCAGTACTGAGGGAGCGCCGCACTGTCGGAGGGTCAGTACTGAGGGAGCGCCGCACTGTCGGAGGGTCAGTACTGAGGGAGCGCCGCACTGTCGGAGGGTCAGTACTGAGGGAGCGCCGCGCTGTCGGAGGGTCAGTACTGAGGGAACGCTGCACTGTCGGAGGGTCCGTACTGAGGGAGCGCCGCACTGTCGGAGGGTCCGTACTGAGGGAGCGCCGCACTGTCGGAGGGTCGGTACTGAGGGAGCGCCGCACTGTCGGAGGGACAGTACTGAGGGAGCGCCGCACTGTCGGAGGGTCAGTACCGAGGGAGCGCCGCACAGTCGGAAGTGCCGTCTTTCGGATGAGACGTTAAACCGAGGCCCCGTCTGCCTCTCTCAGGTGGGTGTAAAAGATCCCACGGCCACTATTTCGATGAATAGCAGGGGGGGGCGGGGGGGGGAGTTCTCCCCGGTGTCCTGGGGCCGATATTTATCCCTCAACCAACATCACTAAAAACAGATTATCTGGTCGTTTAATTGCTGTTTGTGGGATCTTGCCGTACACAAATTGTCTGCCGCGTTTCCGACATTACAACACTTCAAATAAAAAAGTCCTTCATTGGCTGTGAGGCGCTTTGGGAACGTCCTGAGGCGGTGAAAGGAGCCGGATATAAAATGGGAGTTCTTTCTTTCTCTTGCGCATGTGTGCCGAGGTTAGTTGCAGCCACCCGACCTCCCTCCCTCTCCCGCTCCCCCGCAGTCCGACATCAGCATAACTCTGCGCATTCCTCCCCACTGTTCCCCCCCCCCCGCAGACCTTGGCCTTGCTCGTCCTGCCGTGTCTCTGCGGCGTCAGACTCGTTGCTGAGATCCCGGACCGCGGCACGAGGTGGCAGGAAACATCCCGAGACCTAATGGTTCCCCGTGAAGCTTTGGTAAAGGAACACAGGGACAGGAGGAGGCCGTTCAGCCCCTCTCGAGCCTGTTACACAGGGACAGGAGGAGGCCGTTCAGCCCCTCTCGAGCCTGTTACACAGGGACAGGAGGAGGCCATTCAGCCCCTCTCGAGCCTGTTACATTAAGAACAGGAGGAGGCCGTTCAGCCCCTCGAGCCTGTTACACAGGGACAGGAGGAGGCCGTTCAGCCCCTCTCGAGCCTGTTACACAGGGACAGGAGGAGGCCATTCAGCCCCTCTCGAGCCTGTTACATTAAGAACAGGAGGAGGCCGTTCAGCCCCTCTCGAGCCTGTTACACAGGGACAGGAGGAGGCCATTCAGCCCCCCTCGAGCCTGTTACACAGGAACAGGAGGAGGCCCATTCAGCCCCCCTCGAGCCTGTTACACAGGAACAGGAGGAGGCCCATTCAGCCCCCTCGAGCCTGTTACACAGGAACAGGAGGAGGCCATTCAGCCCCCTCAAGCCTGTTACACAGGAACAGGAAGAGGCCATTCAGCCCCTTGAACCTGTTACTCAGGAACAGGAGGAGGCCATTCAGCCCCCTCGAGCCTGTTACACAGGAACAGGAGGAGGCCATTCAGCCCCTTGAACCTGTTACACAGGAACAGGAGGAGGCCGTTCAGCCCCTCGAGCCTGTTACATTAAGAACAGGAGGAGGCCATTCAGCCCCTCGAGCCTGTTACACAGGGACAGGAGGAGGCCATTCAGCCCCTCGAGCCTGTTACACAGGAACAGGAGGAGGCCGTTCAGCCCCTCTCGAGCCTGTTACACAGGAACAGGAGGAGGCCCATTCAGCCCCTCTCGAGCCTGTTACACAGGAACAGGAGGAGGCCATTCAGCCCCTCGAGCCTGCTACACAGGAACAGGAGGGGGCCCATTCAGCCCCCTCGAGCCTGTTACACAGGAACATGGAGTCGGGGGCGGTACGTTTGTTTTATTCTCTTGCCTGGGTTGTGAAATGAAAGACTCTGTGTCGCACTGTTTGTACAGCGCACTGTAATCAGCGCGGAGCCCTGGCTCAGTCAACTGCATCATCCCATCCAAGTTGTGGTTTGATAACCGCTGTGTTCCTGAGTCAGAGAGAGTCCGACTTAGGGAAAATATGCTGTGTTCTGACTAATGGGAGCCTTTCTTGTTCAAGACTGTTCCCAGGGCAATGCTCTATTAGTCCGGGCTTGCAAGCTATTAGCAATACCTAGCCTGAGAGTTTAACCCCCGTGACCCCTGAATTTAACTGGGATGATGGTTGACGAGTAAAGGGCCATTTGGAGCTTGGGGGGGGGGGGGGGGGTGGGGGGGAGTGGTGGAGGGGGGTAGTGGCGGGGGGCTCGAATTCCGATCGATCGAGACAGTCGCACCCTGGGTCATGACTAGACAAACTGAACCCTGTAATGTGCAAGAAATAAAGAAAGAAGTTGCATTTTATACCCGGCCCCTTCCACCACCTCAGGACGTCCCAAAGAGCTTTACAGCCAATGAAGTACTTTTTGAAGTGCGGTCACTGTTGTAACGTAGGGAGACGCGGCAGCCAATTTGCGCACAGCAAGATCCCACAAGCAGCAATTCAATGAACAGGTGATCTGTTACTGCAGTGACGTTGGTTGAGGGATAAATATCGGTCCCCAGGACACCGGGGAGAACTCCCCGCCCTGCTCTTCTTCGGAATAGCGGCCGTGGGATCTGTTCGGCCCACCCGAGAGGGGCGGACGGGGGCCTCGGTTTAAAGTCTCATCCGAAAGACGGCACCCCCGACAGTGCAGCACTCCCTCAGTACTGACCCTCCGACAGTGCGGCGCTCCCTCACGACTGACCCTCCAACAGTGCGGCGCTCCCTCAGTACTGACCCTCCGACAGGGCAGCGCTCCCTCAGTACTGACCCTCCGACAGTGCGGCGCTCCCTCAGTACTGACCCTCCGACAGTGCGGCGCTCCCTCAGTACCGACCCTCCGACAGTGCGGCGCTCCCTCGGTACTGACCCTCCGACAGTGCGGCGCTCCCTCAGTACCGCCCCTCCGACAGTGCGGCGCTCCCTCACGACTGACCCTCCGACAGTGCGGCGCTCCCTCAGTACTGACCCTCCGACAGGGCAGCGCTCCCTCAGTACTGACCCTCCGACAGTGCGGCGCTCCCTCAGTACTGACCCTCCGACAGTGCGGCGCTCCCTCAGTACCGACCCTCCGACAGTGCGGCGCTCCCTCGGTACTGACCCTCCGACAGTGCGGCGCTCCCTCAGTCCTGCCCCTCCGACAGTGCGGCGCTCCCTCAGTACTGCCCCTCCAACAGTGCAGCGCTCCCTCAGTCCTGCCCCTCCGACAGTGCAGCGCTCCCTCAGTACTGCCCCTCCAACAGTGCAGCACTCCCTCAGTACTGCCCCTCCGGCAGTGCAGCACTCCCTCAGTACTGACCCTCCGACAGAGCAGCGCTCCCTCAGTACCGACCCTCCGACAGTGCAGCGCTCCCTCAGTACCGATCCTCCGACAGTGCAGCGCTCCCTCAGTACTGACCCTCCGGCAGTGCGGCGCTCCCTCAGTACTGACCCTCCAACAGTGCAGCGCTCCCTCACTACTGACCCTCCGACAGTGCAGCGCTCCCTCAGTACTGCCCCTCCAACAGTGCAGCGCTCCCTCAGTCCTGCCCCTCCGACAGTGCAGCGCTCCCTCAGTACTGACCCTCCAACAGTGCAGCACTCCCTCAGTCCTGCCCCTCCGACAGTGCAGCGCTCCCTCAGTACTGCCCCTCCAACAGTGCAGCGCTCCCTCAGTACTGCCCCTCCAACAGTGCAGCACTCCCTCAGTACTGCCCCTCCGGCAGTGCAGCACTCCCTCAGTACTGCCCCTCCGGCAGTGCAGCACTCCCTCACTACTGACCCTCCAGCAGTGCAGCACTACCTCACTACTGACATGGGAGTGTCGGGCTGGATTATGGGGCGCGGGTCTCTGGAGTGGGGCTCGAACCCACGACCTTCTGACTCAGAGGCGAGAGACAGAGCGCTACCCACCGAGCCAAGGCTGGCACTTATAACTAGTTATTACAACTAGATATTCTGAGACCCCCCTCCCCACCTAAAGTCTCACCCCCATTTTTCCTGCGTGTACTAGTTGCACCAGCTAATAAATCAGCAAATCTAAATGAGCTGAGCGAGGGAGAAATATCGATCTTCAGATAAAAGAAACTGATGCAGGTCAGCACGTGATATGCATCCCAGTGGTCGCAGGCCCACGGTAAACGGACAAAGAGCCAGAGGAGGGGAGAAGAGGAGGAGAATGTTTTTTTTTTTACGCAGCGAGTTGTTATGATCTGGAAACGTGCTGCCTGAAAGGGCGGTGGGAGGCAGGTTCAATAGTAACTTTCAAAAGGGGAATTGGATAAATACTTGAAAAGGAAAAGTATTCAGGGCTACAGGGAAAGAGCAGGGAGGGGGGATTAGGAGTGGGACTAATTGGACAGCTCTTTCAAAGGGCCGGCACAGGCACAACGGGCCGAATGGCCTGCTCCTTTGCCGTACCATTCCAGATTTGCATCTTACTTCCCTACTAGACCTAAAACTGTGTGGTTTGTGTTTTTCATTGCATTGTCAAAAAGCCTCCGATGGTCTCCTAAAAACACATAACAGTGATTTTGTTACCACGTGGACAAGCCTGTGGCATCATTTCACTCTCACTCTGCTTGCAGCAAAAACACATTTTATATTTGATTGGATTTCTCTTTTTTCTTTATTTCTCTCTCTCCGCTCAATTCTCTTTGTACTGGAGAAAAGTGCAAACAAAAAAAGGTTTACAAGGATGATACCAGAACTGAGAGGATAAATTGGCCTCGGAGGGGGTGCAGGGCAGATTCACCAGTGTTACCGGGGCTCCCAAGGGTTAAACTACGAGGATGGGTTGCACAGACTGGGCTTGTATTCCCTCGAGTGTAGAAGATTAAGGGGTGATCTAATCGAGGGGTTTAAGATGATTAAAAGATTCGATAGAGAGAAACTATTTCCTCTGGTGAGGGGGAGTCCAGAACAAGGGGGGGGCAGAACCTTAAAATCAGAGCCGGGCCGTTCAGGGGTGATAAGAACATAAGAAATAGGAGCAGGAGGAGGCCAATCGGCCCCTCGAGCCTGCTCCGCCATTCAATAAGATCATGGCTGATCTGATCCTAACCTCAAATCTAAATTCATGTCCGATTTCCTGCCCGCTCCCCGTAACCCCTAATTCCCTTTACTTCTAGGAAACTGTCTATTTCTGTTTTAAATTTATTTAATGATGTAGCTTCCACAGCTTCCTGGGGCAGCAAATTCCACAGACCTACTACCCTCTGAGTGAAGAAGTTTCTCCTCATCTCAGTTCTGAAAGAGCAGCCCCTTATTCTAAGATTACGCCCCCCTCGTTCTAGTTTCACCCATCCTTGGGAACATCCTCACCGCATCCACCCGATCGAGCCCCTTCACAATCTTACATGTTTCAATAAGATCGCCTCTCAGAAGATGTCGGGAAGCACTTCTTCACACAAAGGGGGAGTGGGAATCTGGAACTCTCTCTCCCAAAAAAGCTGTTGAGGCCGGGGGGGGGTCAATTGGAAATTTCAGGACTGAGATCGATAGAGGGTGTTGTGCAAGGGTATTAAGGGTCCCTCAACCAACAGCACTAAAAAAAAAACAGATTAACTGGGGTCATCACCGCCTTGCTGTTTGTGGGAGCTTGCTGTGCGCAAATCGGCTGCCGCGTTTCCCTACCCTTAAAAAGAAAAGTACTTCACTGGCTGTGAAGGTCCTCGGGAACGTCCTGAGGTGGTGAAAGGTGCTGGGTATAAAATGCGAGCTCTCCCTTCCTCTGTTTCTTGTGTGAACCAACCAGTGCCATATGGAAAGACGGCTGTGTGGGAAGAGACAGTCAGCGTCAGCCTGTGATGTCGAGGATGGGTCAGTGGGGAGGGGGGGGGGGGGGAGGAGAGAGCGGCCGGCGGGGCGGGGGGGGGGTTGTGGTTTCGATGCCGTGTGTGCCGGCGTGGGTAGTCCGCAACGACCGCAGCCGCCCCTCTCCCCGACCCCCCAACCATCTCCCCCTCACCCTCCCCTTCAAACACACAGACATCAGTCCCATGAGATGGCAGGAGAGTACCAGACATGTGCTGCCTTAATTTCGTTTTTTTTTTTTGTTCTTGATGAGGCTTTTGTGGAGAATCCGGGGAGGGAAGTCTTTAAGAGCAGAGGCATCACCAAAGTGATTTCCTTTTTTTTTTACTCTGTTGAAGGGACGAGAAGGGAAAGGGGGAGGGGGATTGTGGCAGGGGGGGGGGAACTCCGCAAACCCCCCCTCCCCTGAGGAAATGAACCACTTCTGAGAGTTGCACGCCCAGACCACCAACGGAAGTTCCCAAATTAGATTCCTTTGGAAGTCATCGACCGTTTTATCTCCCTTGCTTTAATCTGCTCTCATCGGTGACCACAAACGTTTGGAGTTCCACTCGGGGCTGGGTTCGGGGGCGGGGGCGATCCAGCGAAGGGAGGGCATCTTGTTTTGAAAGACTTGGTTTCAAATCACCCCGCCCCTGTCCGAAGAGTCGAGCGACGTGGCGACCGAACATAGGGGTAGCGCTCGCAATTGCGCGCGGGGCCTTTCCACCAGCTCCGTACGTCCCGGAGCGCGTCGCAGCCAACGGAATCCCTTTCCTTCTTCGAGGCGTCGCGGCGCGGGGGAGGCGCGGCGGCCAACTGGCGCACGGCAAGATCCCACCGACGGCAGTGTTGATGGACGGCTCGAGGGACGCCAAGGGGGGGGGGGGGGGGGGGAGTTTTTCCGTCGGGTGGTGGGTACGGAGGGATATGGAGCCAAAGGCGGGTAGGCGGAGATGGGGTGCAGGTCGGCCACGGGGTAGCCGAGCAGGCTCGAGGGGCCGAGCGGCCTCCTCCTGTTCGTAATGACGTCACGTGACGCGAAACCTCGCGCCCTCCCCCCCCCCACCGCCAAGGTGGAAGTAAGCCACCATTTCAAAAAAAAAAGAGCAGGGGGAAGGAGGGGAGTTCTCCCCGGCGTCCTAAGGGCCAATATTTATCCCTCAACCAACACCGACAAACAGGGTCACCTGGTCGTTCGTCACGCTGCTGCTTGTGGGATCTTGCTGTGCGCAAACCGGGCGCCGCGTTTCCCGACATCGCAACAGAGGCCGCACTTTAAACGTGCGGCGCTCTGGGACGTCCTGAGGTGGTGAAAGGCTCCGGGTATAAATTACTTGCTCCCGCTTTGTGCGGAGACGGGTGCCTCAGGGCGATTCCGCAGCGCGCTGACGGGAGGTACCAGCGACACTTCAGTGCCCTCCGCGCCGTTTTCTCCTTCCGCACCTGGGACCCCTCCGCCGCCTCCTCCGTACCGCCGGAGAAACAGTCGCCGCCCCCCCCACCCCCCCACCCCCCGACCACGTATCGCGCCAAAGGCACGAGAGCAAAAAAAAGGTTTTGCCTTGATTCTCGAGAACCAAAGAACCAGACTTTCATTCATAATTCCGCCGCCTCGGGACGTCCCAGAGCGTTTCACGGCCGATGAAGTACTTTTTTTTTTTGAAGTGCGCTCACCGTTGTAATGCGGGGAAACGCGGCAGCCAACTGGCGCACAGCAAGATCCCACAATCAGCGATGTGATAAATGACCAGATAGTCTGGTTTTTTTTTAGCGATGTTGGTTGAGGGATAAATATCGGCCCCAGGACACCGGGGAGAACTCCCCCCTGCTCTTCTTCAAAATAGTGGCCGCGGGATCTTTTACGTCCACCCGAGGGGGGCAGACGGGGCCTCGGTTTAACGTCTCATCCGATAGACGGCACCTCCGACAGTGCGGCGCTCCCTCAGTACTGACCCTCCGACAGTGCGGCGCTCCCTCAGTACTGACCCTACGACAGTGCGGCGCTCCCTCAGTACTGACCCTCCGACAGTGCGGCGCTCCCTCAGTACTGACCCTCCGACAGTGCGGCGCTCCCTCAGTACTGCCCCTCCGACAGTGCGGCGCTCCCTCAGTACTGACCCTCCGACAGTGCGGCCCTCCCTCAGTACTGACCCTCCGACAGTGCAGCGCTCCCTCAGTACTGACCCTCCGACAGTGCGGCGCTCCCTCAGTACTGACCCTCCGACAGTGCAGCGCTCCCTCAGTACTGACCCTCCGACAGTGCGGCGCTCCCTCAGTACTGACCCTCCGACAGTGCAGCGCTCCCTCAGTACTGACCCTCCGACAGTGCGGCGCTCCCTCAGTACTGACCCTCCGACAGTGCGGCGCTCCCTCAGTACTGACCCTCCGACAGTGCGGCGCTCCCTCAGTACTGACCCTCCGACAGTGCGGTGCTCCCTCAGTACTGACCCTCCGACAGTGCGGCGCTCCCTCAGTACTGACCCTCCGACAGTGCGGCGCTCCCTCAGTACTGACCCTCCGACAGTGCGGCCCTCCCTCAGTACTGACCCTCCGACAGTGCGGCGCTCCCTCAGTACCGACCCTCCGACAGTGCGGCGCTCCCTCAGTACCGACCCTCCGACAGTGCTGCGCTCCCTCAGTACTGACCCTCCGACAGTGCGGCGCTCCCTCAGCACTGGCACTGGGGAGTGTGGGGCCTGGATTACGGGGCTCAAGTCTCTGGAGTGGGGGCTCGAACCCACGGCCTTCTGGCTCAGAGGCGCGAGTGCTGCCCACAGAGGCAAGGCTGACACCGTAGAAATAGATTACAAAATGTTAAAAATAAGCCAGCTGTGAAGGCAAAATTTACAAGTGTGACGGACTCAGAAACTGTGGGCATCACTTTCTCATCCCTCTGTAACAAAGCTTTTCGGTCGGTCTGAAAACTGCTGTTTTGTACAGTGTGTGCAGGGCCACTAGATGGGGATATTCTGCATGTCATCTGCGAAAACCTCACCAGTACAAAGGGAGAATCTGAGAAGCTTTCCCCAGCAGCCTATCGGGAGTGTATTCATACCTGGAGAGCAGGACCTCTGTTATCTGCCACAAATGGACACCCCCCACCCGTTTCCCCCCTGGAAACTGGCCGCTAGTCTCGACTACTCCAGCGCTCTCCTGGCCGGCCTCCCGCCTTCCACCCTCCGTAAACTCCAGCTCATCCGAAACTCTGCTTGCCCCCCCCCCCCCGTGTCCTAACCCGCACCGAGTCCCGTTTGCCCATCACCCCCCTCCAGCTGCGTTCGCTGACCTACATCGGCTCCCGGTCCGGCAACGCCTCGATTGTAAAATCCTGCATCCTCCTGTTCAAATCCCCTCCATGGCCTCACCCTCCTCCCTATCTCTGTAACTTCCTCCAGCCCCTACGACCCTCCGAGATCTCTGCGCCCCTCAAATTCCGGCCTCTTTTGCCTTCCCCCCCGATTTCCATCGCTCCCACCATTGGCGGCCGTGCCTTCAGCTGCCCGGGCCCTAAGCTCTGGAATTCCCTCCCTAAACCTCTCCGTCTCTCTCTCTCCCCTCCTCTAAGACGCTCCTTAAAACCTACCTCCTTGTCCGAGCTTTTGGTCACCTGTCCCTAATATCTCCTTAGGTGGCTCGGTGTCAAATTTTGTCTGATTTACGCTCCTGTGAAGGGCCTCGGGGATGTTTTACTACGTTAAGGGCAGCTGTATAAATGCAGATTGTTCTTGTTGATGATGGTGGAGAGTTCCCCAAGTTGTCACATCGAGTCTACAATACAGAAACAGGCCTATTCAGCCCAACTGGTCTATCCTCGGCACGGGGACGGAGGCGAGCACTTTGCAAGTGGCAAATGCAACACCAGGCTTGGCACCTTAAAAATTCCGGATGATAAATCAGGGGCAATGCAGGTTTATCAAGGGAAAGGGGTGAGAAGTACAACCTGTGTTTGCCAGCCCTGGGAGGGAAGTGTTGAAGACTGGATAGCCATGTGGTGGAGGATAGAATACCGAGGCCCGGTCTTTAGCTGCTTCCAAGCCTTTGCTGACAGAGTTTCCTCTGGCGCACAAACCATGCTCTCGCTAAGCTCGCCCATACACGGATACAGGAGAGATCCCCAATCGATACCCGACACCTGAATACAATCAACCCCAATTAATACAAATCATACAATTAACAGGAAGGAAGGAGGGGCTGAATGGCCTCCTCCTGTTCCTGTGTAACAGGCTCGAGGGGGCTGAATGGGCCTCCTCCTGTTCCTGTGTAACAGGCTCGAGGGGGCTGAATGGGCCTCCTCCTGTTCCTGTGTAACAGGCTCGAGGGGGCTGAATGGCCTCCTCCTGTTCCTGTGTAACAGGCTCGAGGGGCTGAATGGCCTCCTCCTGTTCCTGTGTAACAGGCTCGAGGGGCTGAATGGCCTCCTCCTGTTGCTGTGTAACAGGCTCGAGGGGCTGAATGGGCCTCCTCCTGTTCCTGTGTAACAGGCTCGAGGGGGCTGAATGGGCCTCCTCCTGTTCCTGTGTAACAGGCTCGAGGGGGCTGAATGGGCCTCCTCCTGTTCCTGTGTAACAGGCTCGAGGGGGCTGAATGGGCCTCCTCCTGTTCCTGTGTAACAGGCTCGAGAGGGGCTGAATGGGCCTCCTCCTGTTCCTGTGTAACAGGCTCGAGGGGCTGAATGGGCCTCCTCCTGTTCCTGTGTAACAGGCTCGAGGGGCTGAATGGCCTCTTCCTGCTCCTACATCTCTGCTGCCATTGGATGGAAAGGGGGGCGAGAGGGAGGCTAATATTGTTTATATTTAGCTGAGTTGCATGACTGCACATAGACAAACGGCCATCTGCGCTTAACAGCATTTTTAAAAAAACACTGTATTCCCCTGAGTGGTCAAACTTGGCTTTGCTAAGCACAAAATTCACACAAATTTATTTTTCACATGTAGCTATGAAAATGACAGGCAGAAATAGACTAGCTGGTCCATCAAGCCAGCCCAATGATGGCTGGATCATCCTCTCCCGCAGGAATGACATCTCCTGGGAGAGGCAGAATACCTACAAGGGAGAAAATACTATGGGAAATCGCTCTCCAACCCCCGAGGCGATCAAAACCCAATCCACTTACCTTCCACGTGATGCAATCTCTGCCCCCCAGTCAAGGAGGATTGAGCGAGCGCTGCACTGTCGGAGGTGCCGTCTTTCCGATGAGACGTTAAACCGAGGCCCCGTCTGCCCTCTCTGGCGGACGTTAATGATCCCACAGCCGTTATTTGCAAGAAGAGCAGGGGGGAGTTCTCCCCAGTGTGCTGGGGCCAATATTTATCCCCCAACCAATATCACCAAAGCAGATTATCCGGTCATTTATCATATTGCAGTTTGTGGGATCTTGCTGTGCGCAAATTCGCTGCCGTGTTCCCCACATTACAACAGTGACTACATTTCAAAAAGTACTTCATTGGCTGTAAAGCGCTTTGGGTCCTGAGCTCGTGAAAGGCGCCCTAGTAATGCAAATCTTTATTTCTATTAATGAGATATTAATTTTGTATAATAACTTATTTTATACGTTCCTATTCATCACATATTATTTCAAATATTTATATTAATGAGCTATTATTTTCATATTTATATGAAAGTGATATTGTTTTAAAACTTATGTATTTATGTTCATCAGCTTTTTAAATATTTAATAGTGATAGTAATGTGACATGTTTATATTTTATATATTTATCAGATATCATTTTACATATTTAGATTAATCTTATATTATTTTTATATTTATATCAATTAGATATTATCTTCACTCATTAATTATAATGCCTGTAATTATTTTATATATTTATATTCATGTGATATTATATATATTGATTATATAATTCCCCTCACTATTTTATATATTTATATTAATGGGATATTATTGATATATTGATTATATAATTCCCCTATTTTATATACTTATATTAATGAGATATTATTTATATATTGATTATATAATTCCCCTGTTTTATATATTTATATTAATGAGATATTATTGATATATTGATTATATAATTCCCCTCACTATTTTATGTATTTATATTAATGAGATATTATTGATATATTGATTGTATAATTCCCCTATTTTATATATTTATATTAATGAGATATTATTGATATATTGATTATATAATTCCCCTCACTATTTTATTTTTATATTAATGAGATATTATTTTCTATTAGCGGTATTATTTTTATATTATTTTATATTAATTAGATATTATTATATATTAATGAGTTATTATTTTTATATATTTCATATCAATGAGTTTTATTTTTATATTAGATATTTTATATTGATTAGATATTTTTTATATTTATTAGATGTTATTTTATATTAATTAGATATAATTATATTTTATTTTTCTTAGTTATATATTATTTTATATTAATTAGATGTTATATTAATGAGATATTATTTTTATATTAATGAGATATTATTTTCTATTAATTAGATGTTATTTTCGATTAATGAGTTATTATTATATATTAATTAGATATTATTTTATAGTAATTGGATGCTCTTTTATATTAATGAAATATTATTTTATATTATAGAATCATAGAATGGTTACAACACAGAAGGAGGCCATTCGCCCCATTGAGCCTGTGCTGGCTCTTTGTAAGAGCATTCCAGTTAGTCCCAGTCCCCTGCTCTTTCCCCATATTTTAATCATCAACACAGTATTATTTTTATATTAATTGGATATTATTCTATAGTCATGAAGTATTATTTTTATATTAATTAGATATTATTTTATATTAATGAGGTATAATGAGGTATTATTTACATGATTTTATATGTTATATTAGTGAGATATTATTTTATATTAATGAGGTATAGTTTATATTATTTTATATTCGTGAGATTTGTTTTATATTAATGAGGTATTATTTATATTGTTTTATATTAGTAGATATTGTTTTATATTAATGAAGCACTATTTATATTGTTTTATATTAGTGAGATATCATTTTATATTAATGAGGTATAATTTATATTGTTTTATATTAGTCAAATATTGTTTTATACTAATGAGGCATTATTTATATTATTTTATATTAGTGAGATATTGTTTATATTAATGAGGCATCATTTGTATTATTTTATATTAGTGAGATATTATTTTATATTAATGAGGCATTATTTATATTGTTTTATATTAGTGAGATATTGTTTTATATTAATGAGGCATTATTTATATTGTTTTATATTAGTGAGATATTGTTTTATATTAATGAGGTATAATTTATATTGTTTTATATTAGTGAGATATTATTTTATATTAATGAGGAATTATTTATATTATATATTAGTGAGATATTGTTTTATACTAATGAGGCATTAGTTATATTATTTTATATTAGTGGGCATGTTTAATATTAATGAGGCATTATTTATATTATTTTATATTAGTGAGATATTATTTTATACTAATGAGGTATTATTTATATTATTTTATATTGGTGAAATATTGTTTTATACTAATGAGGCATTATTTATATTGTTTTATATTGGTGAGATATTGTTTTATACTAATGAGGCATTATTTATATTGTTTTATATTAGTGAGATATTATTTTATATTAATGAGGTATTATTTTATATTAGTGAGGTATTTATATTATTTTATATTGGTGAGATATTGTTTTATACTAATGAGGCATTATTTATATTGCTTTATATTAGTGAGCTATTATTTTATATTAATGAGGCATTATTTATATTGATTTATATTAGTCAAATATTGTTTTATACTAATGAAGCATTATTTATATTATTTTATATTAATGTGGTATAATGAGGTATTATTTATATTATTTTATATTAATGAGATATTAGTTTACATTGATGAGGTATTATTTATATTGTTTTATATTAATGAGATATTGTTTTATATTAATGAGGTATTACATATATTAATGAGATATTATTTTATACTAATGAGGAATTATTTATATTGTTTAATATTAGTGAGGTTTGTTTTATATTAATGAGGCATTATTGATATTATTTTATATTAGTGAGATTTTATTTTATACTAATGAGGAATTATTTATATTGTTTTTTGTTAATGAGATGTTGATTTATACTAATGAGGCATTATTTATGTTATTTTATATTTGTGAAATTTGTTTTATATTAATGAGGCATTATTTATATTGTTTTTTATTAGTGAGATATTATTTTACATTAATGAGGCATTATTTATAATGTTTTTTATTGGTGTGATAGTATTTTATACTAATGAGTTATTATTTATATTATTTTATATTAATGAAATAATGTTTAATATTAATGAGGTATAATTTATATTATTTTATATTAGTGAGATATTATTTATACTAATGAGGTATAATTTATATTGTTTTACATTAATGAAATATTGTTTAATATTAAAGAGGTATAATTTATATTATTTTATATTAGATATTATTTTATACTAATGAGGCATTATTTATATTATTTTATATTAGTGAGATATTGTTTTATATTAATGAGGCATTATTTATATTATTTTATATTAGTGAGATATTATTTTATACTAATGTGGAATTATTTATATTGTTTTTTATTAGTGAGATATTATTTTACATTAATAAGGCATTATTATATTGTTTTATATTAGTGAGATATTATTTTATATTAATGAGGCATTATTTATACTATTTTATATTAGTGAGATATTATTTATACTAATGAGGTATAATTTATATTGTTTTACATTAATGAAATATTGTTTAATATTAAAGAGATATAATTTATATTATTTTATATTAGTGAGATATTATTTATATTAATGGAGCATAATTTATGTTATTTTATATTAGTGAGATATCGTTTTACATTAAGGAGGCATTATTTATATTGCTTTATTTTAGTGAGATATTATTTATACTAATGAGGTATAATTTATATTGTTTTATATTAGTGATATGTTATTTATATTAATGAGGCATTATTTATATTATTTTATATTGGTGAGATATTATTTATATTAAAGAGGTATAATTTATATTATTTTATATTAAATATTATTTTATATTAATGAGGCATTATTTATATTATTTTATATTAGTGAGATATCATTTTACATTAAGGAGGCATTATTTATATTGCTTTATTTTAGTGAGATATTATTTATACTAATGAGGTATAATTTATATTGTTTTACATCAATGAAATATTAAAGAGGTATAATTTATATTATTTTATATTAGTGAGATATTATTTATATTAATGGAGCATAATTTATGTTATTTTATATTAGTGAGATTTGTTTTATATTAATGAGGCATTATTTATATTGTTTTATATTAGTGAAATATTATTTTATAGTAATAAGGTATATTTTTAAATGAAGTTATAATAGGTATTATTTTTACATTAATTTATAATAATGAGGATAGTGCAGTTTTATTTTTTCATTAATTTATAATAGTGAGGTATTATTTCTACATTAATTTATAATAACAAGGTATTATTTTCACATTATTTTATAATAATGAGGTATTATTTTCACATTATTTTATAATAATAAGGTATTATTTTTACATTAATTTATAATAATGAGGTATTATTTTCACATTATTTTATAATAATAAGGTATTATTTTTACATTAATTTATAATAATGGGGTATTATTTTCACATTAATTTATAATAAGGTATTATTTTCACATTATTTTATAATAATGAGGTATTATTTTTACATTAATTTATAATAATAAGGTATTATTTTTACATTAATTTATAATAATGAGGTATTATTTTTACATTAATTTATAATAACAAGGTATTATTTCTACATTAATTTATAATAACAAGGTATTATTTTATAATAATGCGGTTTTATTTTTACATTATTTTAAAATAGTGAGGTATTATTTTTACATTATTTTATAATAGTGAGTATTATTTTTACATTAATTTATAATAATGAGGTATTATTTTCACATTATTTTATAATAATGAGGTATTATTTTCACATTATTTTATAATAAGGTATTATTTTCACATTAATTTATAATAATGCAGTTTTATTTTCACATTATTTTTTAATAATGAGGTATTACTTTCACATTATTTTATAATAATAAGGTATTATTTTTACATTAATTTATAATAATGGGGTATTATTTTCACATTAATTTATAATAAGGTATTATTTTCACATTATTTTATAATAATGAGGTATTATTTTTACATTAATTTATAATAATAAGGTATTATTTTTACATTAATTTATAATAATGAGGTATTATTTTTACATTAATTTATAATAACAAGGTATTATTTCTACATTAATTTATAATAACAAGGTATTATTTTATAATAATGCGGTTTTATTTTTACATTATTTTAAAATAGTGAGGTATTATTTTTACATTATTTTATAATAGTGAGTATTATTTTTACATTAATTTATAATAATGAGGTATTATTTTCACATTATTTTATAATAATGAGGTATTATTTTCACATTATTTTATAATAAGGTATTATTTTCACATTAATTTATAATAATGCAGTATTATTTTCACATTATTTTATAATAAGGTATTATTTTCACATTATTTTATAATAATGCAGTATTATTTTTACATTATTTTATAATGAGTATTATTTTTACATTATTTTATAATAATGAGGTATTATTTTCACATTATTTTATATTAATGCAGTATTATTTTTACATTATTTTATAATAGTGAGTATTATTTTTACATTATTTTATAATAATGAGGTATTATTTTCACATTATTTTATAAGGTATTATTTTTACATTAATTTATAATAATGAGGTATTATTTTCACATTATTTTATAATAATGCAGTATTATTTTTACATTATTTTATAATAATGAGGTATTATTTTCACATTATTTTATAATAGTGAGGTATTATTTTCACATTATTTTATAATAAGGTATTATTTTTACATTAATTTATAATAATGAGGTATTATTTTTACATTAATTTATAATAATGAGGTATTATTTTTACATTATTTTATAAGGTATTATTTTCACCTTATTTTATAATGTGGTTTTTTTTAACATTATTTTATAATAATAAGGTATTATTTTTATAAATTCAGTTTAGTGAATATATATATTTATATATAATGAGAATTTATATTTAAATATATAATTTTATAATAGTGAAGTATTAATTTTATATATTCAGTTTAGTTAATATATATATATTTATATAATGAGAATTTATATTTAAATATATTATTTTATAATAGTGAGGTATTGTTTTTATATTAATTTATAATAATGAGGTATTATTTTATATATTCAGTTTATTAATGTATATATATTTATATATAATGAGAATTTATATTTAAATATATATTTTATATATGGTAAGATATTATTTTTATGAGGTATTATTTTTACATTATTTTATGATAATGAAGTATTATTTTTATTCATTCAGTTTATTAATATATATATTTATATCTAATGAGAATTTATATTTAAGTATATAATTTTATAATAATGAAGTATTATTTTTATATATTCAATTTATTAATATATATATTTATATATAATGAGAATTTATATTTAAATATATAATTTTATAATAATGAAGTATTATTTTTATATATTCAGTTTATTAATATATATATTTATGAGTTTATATTTAAATATATGATTTTATAATAATGAGTATTATTTTTATATATTCAGTTTATTAATATATATATTTATATATAATGAGAATTTATATTTAAATATATTATTTTATAATAATAAGGTATTATTTTTATATATTCAGTTGATTAATATATATATTTATATATAATGAGAATTTATATTTAAGTAAATAATTTTATAATAATGAAGTATTATTTTTATATATTCAGTTTATTAATATATATATATTTATATAATGAGAATTTATATTTAAATATATAATTTTATAATAGTGATGTATTGTTTTTATATATTCAGTTTATTAATATATATATTTATATATGAGAGTTTATATTTAAATATATGATTTTATAATAATGAGTATTATTTTTATATATTCAGTTTATTAATATATATATTATATATAATGAGAGTTTATATTTAAATATATAATTATATATATTCAGTTTATTTATATATTATATATAATGAGAATTTATATTTAAATATATTATTTTATAATAATAAGGTATTATTTTTATATATTCAGTTGATTAATATATATATTTATATATAATGAGAATTTATATTTAAGTAAATAATTTTATAATAATGAAGTATTATTTTTATATATTCAGTTTATTAATATATATATATTTATATAATGAGAATTTATATTTAAATATATAATTTTATAATAGTGACGTATTGTTTTTATATATTCAGTTTATTAATATATATATTTATATATGAGAGTTTATATTTAAATATATAATTTTATAATAATGAGTATTATTTTTATATATTCAGTTTATTAATATATATATTATATATAATGAGAGTTTATATTTAAATATATAATTATATATATTCAGTTTATTTATATATTATATATAATGAGAGTTTATATTTAAATATATAATTTTATATATTCAGGTTAATATATATATTTATATATAATGAGAGTTTATATTTAAATATATAATTTTATATATTCAGGTTAATATATATATTATATATAATGAGAGTTTATATTTAAATATATAATTTTATATATTCAGGTTATTTATATATATTTATATATAATGAGAGTTTATATTTAAATATATAATTTTATATAATGAGAGTTTATATTTAAATATATAATTTTATATATTCAGTTTATTTATATATTATATATAATGAGAGTTTATATTTAAATATATAATTTTATATATTCAGGTTATTTATATATATATTATATATAATGAGTTTATATTTAAATATATAATTTTATATATTTAGGTTATTTATATATATATTATATATAATGAGTTTATATTTAAATATATAATTTTATATATTCAGGTTATTTATATATATATTATATATAATGAGTTTATATTTAAATATATAATTTTATATATTCAGGTTATTTATATATATATTATATATAATGAGTTTATATTTAAATATATAATTTTATATATTTAGGTTATTTATATATATATTATATATAATGAGTTTATATTTAAATATATAATTTTATATATTCAGGTTATTTATATATATATTATATATAATGAGTTTATATTTAAATATATAATTTTATATATTCAGGTTATTTATATATATATTATATATAATGAGTTTATATTTAAATATATAATTTTATATATTCAGGTTATTTATATATATATTATATATAATGAGTTTATATTTAAATATATAATTTTATATATTCAGGTTATTTATATATATATTATATATAATGAGTTTATATTTCGGTCGATGGTGAGAATACTCCACTCTCGGCCCTCCCAATCAGCCTTTCCATTGCTCTGTCCACAAACCCCGCCTCTCGGTCGAGCGCTCCCGGCCGGCGGCTCCTCCTCCTCTCACCGCCCGCTCCCTCCGCTCGCAAAGGGGAAGGGCGAGCAAATGGCGCCTTCCCCACTCCGACCCGAGCCGTCAATCACCCACTTAAAACCCCGCCCCATCCAAATCCCGCCTCCCATCAAACGCGGGGGGGGCGGGGCGGGGCGGGGAGCGTGGCCGCTGCTCCGATTGGCCGCACCGGCCGTCACTCAACGGTGCCTCCACCCCACCCCGCCTCCTCCTCCGTCAATCGCCTTTCGATTGGCTGAGGTGGCTGTCAGTCAGCGCTTCCACCACCCGCTCCCCCCCACCGCCTCCGTCAACCCCGCTGAGGGGAGGGGAGGTGCTGAACTGGCAGCCCGCCGCTTTCCGATTGGCTGAGGCGGCTGTCAATCAGCGCTTCCACCCACCCACCTCCGTCAACCCGCGGAGGAGGGGAGGGGGGGGGGCGTTGCCGACTGGGACAGCCCGCCGCCTTCCGATTGGCTGAGGCGGCTGTCAATCAGCGCTTTTTTTCCACACCACCTCCGTCAACCCGCGCAAGTGAAGGAGGGAGGGGGGGCGTTGCCGACTCGGACAGCCCGCCGCCTTCCGATTGGCTGAGGCGGCTGTCAGTCAGCGCCTCCGCCCAACCCCACGGGAGGGAGGGAGGGGGTGGGCGCGATCGTCACTACCGGCGATAAGCAAGTTAGGTGGCACCATCGCAAGTTTATGTCATTCGCTTGGGGGAGGGGGGGGGAGAAAAAAAAAAGCCAGGGCTCCAGTATGAGCGGTAAGGGACTTGAAGTGGGGGGGGTGGGGGAAAAATAAAGTCTCTCATTTCTCTTCCAAACCCCCAAAATTGGGTTAATTGGCGAAAAAGCTGTGGTAAAGTACTTTTCTTTTGGGGATTTGGCCTTTTTTTCACCGAGATATCAAGCCTTGGAAAGAAGAGAGAGAGAGAGAAGGTGGTGGGGGGGGGGTGTTAAAAAAAAAGTACCTCAGTTTTGCCTCCAAACCTCTTAAAATGGGTTAATTGGGGGAAAAGCTGTGGTAAAGTACTTTTCTTTTTCCAAAAAAAAAAGGGGGCCCCTCTTTTTTTTAAAAAAAAAATCTATATCTCTCCACCTCTCTTTCCCTCCCTCTGTGTCAGTGCGTGTTGAGTTGGTGGCAAATGTCCCCCCCCCCCCCCCCCCCCACCACCTTTTTTTTTTTTGCAAACTCTCATCGTTATTTCTTTCTGTTTCAGATCAGGATCACACGGAAGAGATGGCTGCCCTGGGAGTGGAAAATGCAAGTGGATATGTGCAACACAACAGCACCAACTCCAACCAGGTAATGGGTTGCAAAATAATGAAAGAAACAAGGCAGAAATGGGGGGGGGTGGGTTTTTTTTAAAAAAAAAGAAATGAGCCTTCACATGTTGCAAGAGGGAGAGGAAGAAAAAAAAAATTGGGGTGTTTATCTTCCTGTGTAAGCTCCGCACTCTTACCAAATGCACTGCCCACTTTCCCTGCTCTAAACCCCTCCTCCTTGTTTTGCCTTTTTCTCTCTCTCTCTCTCTCTCTCTCTCTCTCTAGGACTCCCAGCCGTCCCCCCTTGCCTTGCTGGCGGCCACTTGCAGTCGGATTGAGTCTCCCTCGGAGAGCAGCGCCGCCCAGGGCCTCATCCAACACCAGCCGGGCACGCCGGAGCTGGACCTGAGCACGGCGCAGATCACGCAGACGGCCAACGGCTGGCAGATGATCATTCCCACGGTCTTGACGGGCGCCGCTTCTCCAGCCGACGGTGCTTCGAAGGAGCAGGATGAGGAGGAGGGCGGAGGAGGAGGAGGAGGAGGAGGAGGCGGCGGCGGGGAGGCGGCGCTGAAGAGCCGGTCGATCGGCGGCAACGGGCAGTACATTGTGTCCTCCTCCTCTTCGTCCTCCTCCTCCTCCTCCTCACAGAGCCAGCAGGTCTTCACCAACTTGCCCAACATCCAGTACCAGGTGATCCCGCAGTTCCAGACGGTCGACGGGCAGCAGTTGCAGCTGGCCGCCTCCTCGGCGTCGCAGGTCCAGCAGGACCCCTCGGGACACGTCCAAATCATCCCCGGGTCGAGCCCGCAGCTGATGGCGGCAAACAGGACATCCTCGGGCAACATCATCACCGCCATGCCCACCGTGCTTCAGCAGGCGGTCCAGCTCCGGCAAGGTGGAGTCTCGCTGCCCATCCAGGGGGTGGGCCTCTCCAACAGCGGTATTCCAGCCCAGGCGCAGTTCCTGACCAACATCCCGATGAGCCTGAACGGCAACGTCACGCTGGTGCCCGTCACGGCAGCTGCTTTGGCCCCCGGCTCCGAGGAAGGGGCCTCCTCCAACGCCGCCCCTACCCAGTCCATCGCCGGCTCGGGTCAGTTCGGGGCCAGCACCGCCGTCAGCGCCAGCGCCGAAGGCTCGGGAGCGGGGAGCCCCGCTCCGGCCCGGATCCAGGCCCCCGGGGGCCCCCAGAGGGTCAGCCTGCAGAACTCGGACTCCCCGCACCTGGCCGGCGTCGTCCTCCAGCAGATCCAGGCGAAGGAATCAGACCAGCAGCAGCAGCAGCAGCAGCAGCAGATCCTCCTGCAGCCCCAGGTTCTCCAAGGCATCAGCCAACAGGCCCTCCAGTCCCTCCAGGCCTCCTCCATCCCCGGCCAGACCTTCACCGCCCACACCATCCCGCAAGAGGCCCTGCAGAACTTTCAGATCCAGACCTTGCCGAACTCGGGGCCCATCATAATCCGGGCGCCCACCATGTCTCTCTCCGGCCAGATGGGCTGGCAGACCATCCAGCTACAGAACGTCCAGGGCTCCCAGCTCCAGACCCAAGGAGGCCAGACCATCACCCTGGCGTCCGTGCAGGGCATGCCTCTCAACCAGACCTCGGGCACCACCACCCTGACCCAGTTGCCGCCGGGGTCCATGTCTTCGGGGACCCTTACGGTGAACGCAGCCCAGCTCAATTCCGTGCCGGGCCTACAGACCATCAATCTCAACGCGCTGGGGGCCTCTGGGATTCAGGTCCACCAGCTTCAGGGAGTGCCCGTGACCATCGCCAACGCCACAGGTAATCGACGCTGCCTTTCTCGAGAGGCGTTTCTCTTTCCCTTAATTCGCCCGCGGTTGTTTTCTTTTTCCCACACACAGCGCCTTTCGCGAACCCCCCCCTCCGGGGACGCGCTTCGCGTGCGTTGAAGTACTTTCGCGCTGTTGCAATGCAGGGAAACGCGGCTGACGATTTGCGCACAGCAAGATCCCCACAAACGGCGATGTGATAAATGACCCAGGTGATCTGTTTTTTTCTTGAGTGATGTTGGTTGAGGGATAAATATCGGCCCCCAGGACACCGGGGAGAACTCCCCCCCCTGCTCTTCTTCGAAATAGTGGCCGTGGGATCTTTAACGTCCACCCGAGAGGGGCAGACGGGGCCTCGGTTTAACGTCACACTCCGACAGTGCAGCGCTCCCTCAGTACAGACCCTCCGACAGTGCGGCGCTCCCTCAGTACAGACCCTCCGACAGTGCAGCGCTCCCTCAGTACAGACCCTCCGACAGTGCGGCGCTCCCTCGGTACCGCCCCTCCGACAGTGCGGCGCTCCCTCGGTACCGCCCCTCCGACAGTGCGGCGCTCCCTCGGTACCGCCCCTCCGACAGTGCGGCGCTCCCTCAGTACCGACCCTCCGACAGTGCGGCGCTCCCTCAGTGCGGCGCTCCCTCGGCACTGACCCTCCGAGACTTGAGCCCCATAATCCAGGCTGACGCTTCTAGTGCCAATACTCAGGGAGCGCTGCACTGTCGGAGGGTCAGTACTGAGGGAGCGCCGCACTGTCGGAGGGTCAGTACTGAGGGAGCGCTGCACTGTCGGAGGGTCAGTACTGAGGGAGTGCTGCACTGTCGGAGGTGCCGTCTTTCGGATGAGACGTTAAACCGAGGCCCCGTCTGCCCCTCTCAGGTGGGTGTAAAAGATCCCACGGCCACTATTTTGAAGAAGAGCAGGGGGGAGTTCTCCCCGGTGTCCTGGGGGCCGATATTTATCCCTCAACCAACATCACTTTTAAAAAAAAAACCCCAGATGATCTGATCGTTTATCACATCGCTGTTTGTGGGATCTTGCTGCGCGCAAATCGGCTGCTGCGTTTCCTTACGTTACAACAGGTGACCCCACTTCAAAAACCAGTACCTCATTGGCAGTAAAACGCTTTGGGGCGTCCCGAGGGGGTGAAAGGGTCTGCGGGAATACAAGTGTTTTTTCTTTTGCTTTTACTTTGGCCGAGGTGCACGCTGTAGTGGAATAGCCTGCTGTCACTTCCTGTGCAGGCTCGCATGTTGTTTTGGGGTGGGGTGGGGTGAGGTTCCCTCCTGTGAAATTGTCCTTCCAGCTCCCACCCCCACCCCCCTCAAACGGTGATCCAAGTAAGGAAGCCTTGCATTTACATGGCGCCTTTCACAACCGCAGGACGTCCCAAAGCTCTTTACGGCCAATTAAATACTTCTGAATTGTCGTAATGTGGGGAAAGGGCGGCAGCCTCCTTGCGCACAGCAAGATCCCACCAACAGCGGGGTGCTGCACCATAGGTCCGCTGTCAAGATTGCGGCCCGTGGAATAAAAGCTGGGGCGGGGGGTGGGGGGCAGTAGCAGCACGGATACAGAATTGGCGAAGGGACGGGAGACGGAGAGTAGCGGTGAGCGGTTGTTTTTCGGACTGGAGGGAGGTGCGCAGCGGTGTTCCCCCGGGGCGGGGCGGGGGGGGGGAGTCGGTGCCGGGACCACTGCTTTTCCGGATGCATGTTAACGACTTGGGTGTGCAGCCACGATTTCCGAATTTGCGGACGACGCGAAACTCGGAAGGGTGTCGAACAGCGAGGAGGACAGCGATAGAGTTCAAGAGGATACAGGCAGGCTGGCGGAACGGGCGGACACGTGGCAGATGAGATTTAACGCGGAAAAATGCGAGGTGATGCATTTCGGCAGGAAGAACGAGGAGAGGCGATATAAACTGGAGGGTGCGATTCTAAAAGGGGGTACAGGAACAGAGAGATCTGGGGGTATATGTACACAAATCGTTGAAGGTGGCAGGGCAGGATGAGAAAGTGGTTAAAAAAGCATTCGGGATCCTGGGCTTTATAAATAGAGGCAGAGAGTACAAAAGCAAGGAAGTCATGATGAGCCTTTATAAAACGCTGGTTCGGCCACGACTGGAGCATTGTGTCCAGTTCTGGGCACCGCACTTTAGGAAAGATGTGAAGGCCTTAGAGAGGGTGCAGAGGAGATTTACTCGAGTGATTCCAGGGATGAGGGACTTTAGTTACGGGGATAGACTGGGGTTGTTCTCCTTGGAACAGAGACGGTTGCGAGGAGATTTGATCGAGGTGTTCAAAATCATGAAGGGTCCAGACAGAGAGAAACTGTTCCCATTGGCGGAAGGGTCAAGAACCAGAGGACACAGATTTAAGGTGATTGGCAAAGGAACCAAAGGCGACATGAGGAAAAGCTTTTTTACGCAGCGAGTGGTTAGGATCTGGAATGCACTGCCCGAGGGGGTGGTGGAGGCAGATTCAATCATGGCCTTCAAAAGGGAACCGGATAAACACTTGAAGGGGAAAAAATGTGCAGGGCTACGGTGGGGAGTGGGACTAGCTGGATTGCTCGTGCACAGAGCCGGCACGGACTCGACGGGCCGAATAGCCTCCTTCCGTGCTGTAACCTTTCTATGATGTGACAAAAGACCAGCTAATCTTTTTTTATTATATATATGTTGGTTACATGAGGGATAAATATTGGCCCCTGGGCTCCGGGTGGGGGGAGAACTCTCCCCTGCTCGTCTCCGACATAGTGGTGGGATCTTCCACGTCCAGCCGAGAGGGGGCAGACGGTGGTGGGGTGGGACCCTCTGTTTAACGTCTCATCCGAAAGACAGTAAATCCGAAAGGGGAAGGTAATCGTGTGTGGAGTCTTGTCGTTCGCAAGGTTGCAACAGGCGCTTGGGATGGGCTGATGGTTTGGCCTCCGTGTTGTGATTCTCTGCTCCTCCTGGCTTGAATCTTGCCGGGAATTTGAACTGCGTACAGGTAATAGATGTTTCGATGTCAGGGAAGTCACGCTGAACCTTTGTAAATCTCTGGTTAGGGCCCGAGCTGGAGCTTTGTGTGCAAATTCTGGGCACCGCTCTTTAGGAAGGACGTCCACGTCCTCAGAGAGGGTGCGGAGGAGATTTACCGGAACGGTACCGGGGACAAGGGGACCTCAGTCGTGCGGAGAGACTGGAGAAGCTGGGATTGTTCTCCTTAGAGCAGAGAAGGTTAAGGGGGGAGATTTAATAGAGGTGATCAAAATCACGAGGCGGTTTTGATCGAGTCGATGGGGAGAAAACTGTTTCCAACTGGCAGGAGGGTCGGGAACCAGAGGACACAGATTTAAGATAATTGGGGAAAGAACCAGAGAGGGGGAGGATGAGTTTTTCTTAACGCAGCGAGTTGTTCTGATCTGGAACGCGCTGCCTGAAAGGGCGGTGGGAGCAGATTCAATAATAACTTTCAAAAGGGGAATTGGATAAATACTTGAAGGGGAAAAATTTGCAGGTCTGTGGGGAAAGAGCAGGGGGTGGGACGAATTGGACAGCTCTTTCAAAGAGTCGGCACGATCGGCCGCCTTCTGTGCTGTACGATTCTGTGATATCGGACGTACACCCTCGATTTTAAAATGCCCGTCCTCGTGTTCAGATCCCTCCATGGCCTCTTCGCCCGCCCCTCCATATCCCTGTAACCTCCTCCAGCCCCTACGACCCTCCCAGATCTCTGCGCTCCTCCAATTCTGGCCTCTTGTCCATCCCCCCGATTTCCATCGCTCCCACCATTGGCGGCCGTGCCTTCGGCTGCCCGGGCCCCGAGCTCTGGAATTCCCTCCCTAAACCTCTCCGCCTCTCTCTCTCTCTCTCTCTCTCTCTCTCTCTCTCCTTTAAGACGCTCCTTAAGAACATAAGAAATAGGAGCAGGAGGAGGCCAATCGGCCCCTCGAGCCTGCTCCGCCATTCAATAAGATCACGGCTGATCTGATCCTAACCTCAAATCTAAATTCATGTCCAATTTCCTGCCCGCTCCCCGTAACCCCTAATTCCTTTTACTTCTAGGAAACTGTCTATTTCTGTTTTAAATTTATTTAATGATGTAGCTTCCA
Source organism: Heptranchias perlo (assembly GCF_035084215.1). Classification (NCBI taxonomy): domain Eukaryota; kingdom Metazoa; phylum Chordata; class Chondrichthyes; order Hexanchiformes; family Hexanchidae; genus Heptranchias; species Heptranchias perlo. The sequence goes on along the minus strand of NW_027139320.1, from coordinate 154,126 downwards.
CAGCTTCCCGGGGCAGCAAATTCCACAGACCTACTACCCTCTGAGTGAAGAAGTTTCTCCTCATCTCAGTTTTGAAAGAGCAGCCCCTTATTCTAAGATTATGCCCCCTCGTTCTAGTTTCACCCATCCTTGGGAACATCCTCACCGCATCCACCCGATCAAGCCCCTTCACAATCTTATATGTTTCAATAAGAGGAGAGGTTGAGTAGAGTCCCAATCTACTCAACCTCTCCTCATATGTCCGCCCCCTCATCCCCGGGATTAACCGAGTGAACCTTCTTTGTACTGCCTCGAGAGCAAGTAAACCCACCTCTTTGACCGAGCTTTTGGTCACCTGTCCCTAATATCTCCTTATGTGGCTCGGTGTCAAATTTTTGTCCGGTGAACTCTGAATGAAAGAAAGATTTGGGAATCGCGAGACAAAAGAAAGACCAAAGTCTATCTAGTTCACGTCCGACCGTCCTGGTAGTCGCTCGATACGATAATAACGGAGCTGCTGACAAATCGTAACAATCAATTATTCCAACTGGCGGGAGTTACCTGGAATTATGTTATCAATTATTGGACAACAGACCCAGACACAAGGCAAGAAAATCCCCCACATGTCATGTCTCAAATTATTCATACGCTCTCTCCCAAAATGTCACTTGCATCTCCACAGTGCCTTTCACCATCTCAGGACGTCCCAAAGCGCTTTACAGCCAATGAAGTACTTTTTTTTTTGAAGTGTGCTCACTGTTGTAATATAGGAAACACGTCAGCCAATTTGCGCACAGCAAGATCCCACAAACAGCAGTGGAGATAATTGACCGGATAATCTGCTGCAGTGATGTCGGTTAAGGGATAGATATTGGTCCCAGGACACGGGGGAGAACTCTTTCCCCCTCCCCGCTCTTCTTGGGAATAGTGGCCGTGGAATCTTTTACGTCCACCCCATAGGGCAGACGGGGTCTTGGTTTAACGTCTCATCCGAAAGGCGGCATTTCCGACAGTGCGGCGCTCCCTCAGTACTGCCCCCTCCGACAGTGCGGCGCTCCCTCAGTACCGACCCTCCGACAGTGCGGCGCTCCCTCAGTACCGACCCTCCGACAGTGCGGCGCTCCCTCAGTACCGACCCTCCGACAGTGCGGCGCTCCCTCAGTACCGACCCTCCGACAGTGCGGCGCTCCCTCGGTACCGACCCTCCGACAGTGCGGCGCTCCCTCGGTACCGACCCTCCGACAGTGCGGCGCTCCCTCGGTACCGACCCTCCGACAGTGCGGCGCTCCCTCGGTACCGACCCTCCGACAGTGCGGCGCTCCCTCGGTACCGACCCTCCGACAGTGCGGCGCTCCCTCGGTACCGACCCTCCGACAGTGCGGCGCTCCCTCGGTACTGACCCTCCGACAGTGCGGCGCGCCCTCGGTACCGACCCTCCGACAGTGCGGCGCTCCCTCAGTGCTGCCCCCTCCGGCAGCGCGGCGCTCCCTCAGTACTGCCCCCTCCGGCAGCGCGGCGCTCCCTCAGTACTGCCCCCTCCGGCAGCGCGGCGCTCCCTCAGTACTGCCCCCTCCGGCAGCGCGGCGCTCCCTCAGTGCCGACCCTCCGGCAGCGCGGCGCTCCCTCAGTGCCGACCCTCCGGCAGCGCGGCGCTCCCTCAGTGCCGACCCTCCGGCAGCGCGGCGCTCCCTCAGTGCCGACCCTCCGGCAGCGCGGCGCTCCCTCAGTGCCGACCCTCCGGCAGCGCGGCGCTCCCTCAGTGCCGACCCTCCGGCAGCGCGGCGCTCCCTCAGTGCCGACCCTCCGGCAGCGCGGCGCTCCCTCAGTACTGCCGTCTCCGACAGCGCGGCGCTCCCTCAGTACTGCCGTCTCCGACAGCGCGGCGCTCCCTCAGTACTGCCGTCTCCGACAGCGCGGCGCTCCCTCAGTACTGCCGTCTCCGACAGCGCGGCGCTCCCTCAGTACTGCCGTCTCCGACAGCGCGGCGCTCCCTCAGTACTGCCGTCTCCGACAGCGCGGCGCTCCCTCAGTACTGCCGTCTCCGACAGCGCGGCGCTCCCTCAGTACTGCCGTCTCCGACAGCGCGGCGCTCCCTCAGTACTGCCGTCTCCGACAGCGCGGCGCTCCCTCAGTACTGCCGTCTCCGACAGCGCGGCGCTCCCTCAGTACTGCCGTCTCCGACAGCGCGGCGCTCCCTCAGTACTGCCGTCTCCGACAGCGCGGCGCTCCCTCAGTACTGCCGTCTCCGACAGCGCGGCGCTCCCTCAGTACTGCCGTCTCCGACAGCGCGGCGCTCCCTCAGTACTGCCGTCTCCGACAGCGCGGCGCTCCCTCAGTACTGCCGTCTCCGACAGCGCGGCGCTCCCTCAGTACTGCCGTCTCCGACAGCGCGGCGCTCCCTCAGTACTGCCGTCTCCGACAGCGCGGCGCTCCCTCAGTACTGCCGTCTCCGACAGCGCGGCGCTCCCTCAGTACTGCCGTCTCCGACAGCGCGGCGCTCCCTCAGTACTGCCGTCTCCGACAGCGCGGCGCTCCCTCAGTACTGCCGTCTCCGACAGCGCGGCGCTCCCTCAGTACTGCCGTCTCCGACAGCGCGGCGCTCCCTCAGTACTGCCGTCTCCGACAGCGCGGCGCTCCCTCAGTACTGCCGTCTCCGACAGCGCGGCGCTCCCTCAGTACTGCCGTCTCCGACAGCGCGGCGCTCCCTCAGTACTGCCGTCTCCGACAGCGCGGCGCTCCCTCAGTACTGCCGTCTCCGACAGCGCGGCGCTCCCTCAGTACTGCCGTCTCCGACAGCGCGGCGCTCCCTCAGTACTGCCGTCTCCGACAGCGCGGCGCTCCCTCAGTACTGCCGTCTCCGACAGCGCGGCGCTCCCTCAGTACTGCCGTCTCCGACAGCGCGGCGCTCCCTCAGTACTGCCGTCTCCGACAGCGCGGCGCTCCCTCAGTACTGCCGTCTCCGACAGCGCGGCGCTCCCTCAGTACTGCCGTCTCCGACAGCGCGGCGCTCCCTCAGTACTGCCGTCTCCGACAGCGCGGCGCTCCCTCAGTACTGCCGTCTCCGACAGCGCGGCGCTCCCTCAGTACTGCCGTCTCCGACAGCGCGGCGCTCCCTCAGTACTGCCGTCTCCGACAGCGCGGCGCTCCCTCAGTACTGCCGTCTCCGACAGCGCGGCGCTCCCTCAGTACTGCCGTCTCCGACAGCGCGGCGCTCCCTCAGTACTGCCGTCTCCGACAGCGCGGCGCTCCCTCAGTACTGCCGTCTCCGACAGCGCGGCGCTCCCTCAGTACTGCCGTCTCCGACAGCGCGGCGCTCCCTCAGTACTGCCGTCTCCGACAGCGCGGCGCTCCCTCAGTACTGCCGTCTCCGACAGCGCGGCGCTCCCTCAGTACTGCCGTCTCCGACAGCGCGGCGCTCCCTCAGTACTGCCGTCTCCGACAGCGCGGCGCTCCCTCAGTACTGCCGTCTCCGACAGCGCGGCGCTCCCTCAGTACTGCCGTCTCCGACAGCGCGGCGCTCCCTCAGTACTGCCGTCTCCGACAGCGCGGCGCTCCCTCAGTACTGCCGACCCTCCGACAGCGCGGCGCTCCCTCAGTGCCGCCGTCTCCGACAGCGCGGCGCTCCCTCAGTGCCGCCGTCTCCGACAGCGCGGCGCTCCCTCAGTGCCGCCGTCTCCGACAGCGCGGCGCTCCCTCAGTGCCGCCGTCTCCGACAGCGCGGCGCTCCCTCAGTGCCGCCGTCTCCGACAGCGCGGCGCTCCCTCAGTGCCGCCGTCTCCGACAGCGCGGCGCTCCCTCAGTGCCGCCGTCTCCGACAGCGCGGCGCTCCCTCAGTGCCGCCGTCTCCGACAGCGCGGCGCTCCCTCAGTGCCGCCGTCTCCGACAGCGCGGCGCTCCCTCAGTGCCGCCGTCTCCGACAGCGCGGCGCTCCCTCAGTGCCGCCGTCTCCGACAGCGCGGCGCTCCCTCAGTGCCGCCGTCTCCGACAGCGCGGCGCTCCCTCAGTGCCGCCGTCTCCGACAGCGCGGCGCTCCCTCAGTGCCGCCGTCTCCGACAGCGCGGCGCTCCCTCAGTGCCGCCGTCTCCGACAGCGCGGCGCTCCCTCAGTGCCGCCGTCTCCGACAGCGCGGCGCTCCCTCAGTGCCGCCGTCTCCGACAGCGCGGCGCTCCCTCAGTGCCGCCCCCTCCGGCAGCGCGGCGCTCCCTCAGTCCTGACCCTCCGACAGAGCGGCGCTCCCTCAGTACCGCCCCCTCCGGCAGCGCGGCGCTCCCTCAGTCCTGACCCTCCGACAGCGCGGCGCTCCCTCAGTACCGCCCCCTCCGACAGCGCGGCGCTCCCTCAGTACTGCCCCCTCCGGCAGCGCGGCCCTCCCTCAGCACTGCACTGGGAATGTTTGCCTAGATTTTGTGCTCAAGTCTCTGGTGTGGGGGGTTAAACCCACAACTCTGTGATTCAGAGGCGGGAGCGATACTCACTGAGCCACTCCTAACCTCCTCCAGCCCCTACGACCCTCCCAGATCTCTGCGCTCCTCCAATTCTGGCCTCTTGCGCATCCCCCCGATTTCCATCGCTCCCACCATTGGCGGCCGTGCCTTCAGCCGCCCGGGCCCTAAACTCTGGAATTCCCTCCCTAAACCTCTCCGTCTCTCTGCTCCAAGACGCTGCTTAAAACCTACCTCTTTGACCGAGCTTTCGGTCACCTGTCCCTAATATCTCCTCGTGTGGCTCGGTGTCGAATTTCTGTCTGATTTACGCTCCTGTGAAGCGTCTCGGGGAAGTTTCACTACGTTTAAGGCTCTGTCGAAATGCAAATTGTTGTTGGAGATGCCTTCGGATGGGACTTAAAGGCCCTCCCTGTGTGCTATGCAATGTTAGATTGTTGATTTGAGAGTGGGCATTTGGAGGGTTAATGTGGAGAATGGCAAGTGGAGTGCATTTTATGAAATGGAGTGATGGTTTCCATGTGTTTGTTTTGGTTTTCGGAGCTAGCATTGTGCAGAACATTGGGCTCCCAGTCTGGTGTGACTCGGATGTCAGAAATTCACATATGAAACCAATATCCGTGTTGTGAAATGGCCCTTTTTGGTGTTTTTTTTTTCTCTAAATTTAGTTGTGTCATTGGCTCCCAGTCTGGCAACGCCTCAGTTTTTAAATTCTCATCCTCGTGTTCAAATCCCCTCCATGGCCCTCGCCCCCCTCCCTATCTCTGTAACCTCCTCCAGCCCCTACGACCCTCCGGGATCTCTGCGCTCCTCCAATTCTGGCCTCGTGCGCGTCCACCATCGGCGGCCGTGTCTTTGGCCGCCTCGGCCCCTAAGCTCTGGAATTCCCTCCCTAAACCTCTCCGCCTCTCTCTCCTCCTTTAAGACGCTCCTTAAAACCTCCCTCTTTGACCGAGCTTTTGGTCACCTGTCCCTGATATCTCCTCATGTGGCTCGGTGTCAAATTTTGTCTGATTTCCGTGAAGCGCCTTGGGGGACGTTTTACTACGTTAAAGGCGCATGTTTAGATGCAAATTGGTGTTCATAGAATCATAGAAAATTTACGGCACAGAAGGAGGCCGTTCGGCCCATCGTGTCCGTGCTGGCCGAAAATGAGCCACCCAGCCTGATCCCACGTTCCAGCACTTGGTCCGTAGCCCTGTGGGTTACGGCATTTCCGGTGCTTTTTAAATGAGTTGAGGGTTTCTGCCTGTACCACCCTCTCAGGCAGTGAGTTCCAGACGCCCACCACCCTCTGGGTGAAAAAATTTCTCCTCAGCTCCCCTCTAATCCTTCTATCAATTACTTTAAATCTATGCCCCCTGGTTATTGACCCCTCTGCTAAGGGAAATAGGTCCTCCCTATCCACTCTATCTCGGCCCCTCATAATTTTATACACCTCAATTAAATCTCCCCTCAGCCTCCTCTGTTCCAAAGAAAACAACCCCAGCCTATCCAATCTTTCCTCACAGCTAAAATTCTCCAGCCCTGGCAACATCCTCGTAAATCTCCTCTGCACCCTCTCCAGTGCAATCACATCTTTCCTGTAATGTGGTGACCAGAACTGTACGCAGTACTCAATCTGTGGCCTAACCAATGTTTTATACAGTTCCAGCATGACCTCCCTGCTCTTATATTCTATGCCTCGGCTAATAAAGGAAAGTATCCCGTATGCCTTGTTAACCATCTTATCTACCTGTCCTGCTACCTTCAGGGATCTGTGGACATGCACTCCAAGGTCCCTCACTTCCTCTGCGCCTCTCAGTATCCTCGCTAAAGTGTGTGTTGTTTGAGGTCGGGGGCACGTCGCAGCCCTCAATCCTGTCCTCACCAGACGCCCACACTTAAGGGCTGGGACTTTGACTGTTGTTAACCCCCCTGCCCTCTAATTCAGGGGTGCCAATAGACAAATCGCAAAAACCCCTTCTTGCCTCCTGAGTCAGAAGTTGGTAGTTTCGAGTCCCGCTCCAGGGCTTGAGCCCCTGATCTAGGCTGACACGAGGGCAGGGGAAGTGAGACTGAGGGGAGAGCTCTCTCAGAGAGAGAGAGAGAGCGGCACAGGGGCGATGGGGCGAGCTTGCCACCTCCTGTGCTGTAAAATCCTGCGATTTGTCAATCGTTTTCTCCGGGAGTGAAATGTGCACTTTGGCAGGAAAAACCGGAGAGCAAGTTATTATCTTAATGGCGAGAAACTGGAAAGTACTGCAGTACAAAGGGATCTGGGGGTCCGAGTGCAAGAAAATCAAAAAGTTGGTATGCAGGTGCAGCAGGTGATCAAGAAGGCCAACGGAATGTTGGCTTTTATCGCTCGGGGGATAGAATATAAAAACAGGGAGGTATTGCTGCAGTTATATAAGGTATTGGTGAGACCGCACCTGGAATACTGCATACAGTTTTGGTCTCCATACTTAAGAAAAGACATACTTGCTCTCGAGGCAGTACAAAGAAGGTTCACTCGGTTAATCCCGGGGATGAGGGGGTGGACGTACGAGGAGAGGTTGAGTAGATTGGGACTCTACTCATTGGCGTTCAGAAGAATGAGAGGCGATCTTATTGAAACATATAAGATTGTGAAGGGGCTTGATCGGGTGGATGCGGTGAGGATGTTCCCAAGGATGGGTGAAACTAGAACGAGGGGGCATAATCTTAGAATAAGGGGCTGCTCTTTCAAAACTGAGATGAGGAGAAACTTCTTCACTCAGAGGGTGGTAGGTCTGTGGAATTTGCTGCCCCAGGAAGCTGTGGAAGCTACATCATTAAATAAATTTAAAACAGAAATCGACAGTTTCCTCGAAGTAAAGGGAATTAGGGGTTACGGGGAGCGGGCAGGAAATTGGACATGAATTTAGATTTGAGGTTAGGATCAGATCAGCCATGATCTTATTGAATGGCGGAGCAGGCTCGAGGGGCCGATTGGCCTCTTCCTGCTCCTATTTCTTATGTTCTTATGTATCCTAACTCGCACCGAGTCCCGTTCGCCCATCACCCCCTCCCGCTGCGTTCGCTGGCTCCCGGTCCAGCAACGCCTCGATTATTAAAATTCTCATCCTCGTGTTCTAATCCCTCCATGGCCCCCCTACGACCCTCCGAGATCTCTGCGCTCGTCCGGTTCTGGCCTCTTGCGCGTACCCTCCGATTCCCATCGCTCCCACCATTGGCGGCCGTGCCTTCAGCCCTGAGCTCTGAAATTCCCCCCCCTAAACCTCTCCGTCTCTCTCTCTCTCTCTCTCTCTCTCTCCCTCTCTCCTCCTTTAAGACGCTTCTTAAAACCTACCTCTTTGACCGAGCTTTTGGTCACCTGTCCCTAATACCTCCCTATGTGGCTCGGTGTCTGATTTACGCTCCTGGGAAGGGCCTTGGGATATTTGTACTATGTTATAGGTGCTGTGCATAAATGCAAATTGTAGTTGTCGAACGGTGTTAGCAGCCTGATGTAAAACTGTGGTTCGGGCTCCGCTGCTCAGAGCTGCACTGGTGGAACTGAATATTTTGGCCTGTGATTGCTCCCGGCTCTGACTCTGCGGCCGGTGTGCGAGTTGCCTTATTGCTGGCTCCACCCTCCCATTAGTTCTCAGCCAAGCCGTGAGGAGGAGGGGTGGGGGGAAGGGTGCCTTGTGGGTTTGGCAAGTGAGGGGGAGGGGGAAGAGGAGGTGCTTTGTGAGCAAGGCGGGCAGGAAGGAGGAGGAGGGGGGGGTGGCTGGACAGGGGGAGGAGGATGGGAGTTGCTCGTCAGGCAGGATAGAACGCGGGGGGGGGGGGTAGGGGAAACGTGCGTTTAATGGGCTTAGTCAGGTCGAGGAGCGGGGAGGGTTTTTGCTTTGCGGGCCTGGCGAGCTGGGGCGGAAGTGGGGAGGGGGGAGGTGGAGGGGGGGTGGGGAGGGGGGAGGAGGAGGAGGAGGAAGAGGAGGGAGTGTTCTCTGTAATTGGCCGGCAGGAGAAAATGCTTTGAAGCACAGAGCAATCGGATTAGTAATCCCTTAAAGCAAGCGCGCTAGGTAAATGCCTTAAAACGTGAAGCAGTGGCGTTATTCATAGACCCAAGCGAGCTAGGACGAGCCTGGGGGTAGTGCCTGAGAGCAGGTAAGGGCGGGGGGAGAGCTCTTGCTGCCTACGTCGTAAAGGCTGGGGAGAGGAGAGAGTCTCGAGTGTTAACCTGTCCCCTGGTCTCTCTCTCTCTCTCTCTCTCTCTCTTTTCCTCCCCCCATCTCGTGTGACCTGCCTGCCACTCTGGCTGGGCGTTTTCAGTTTAATCTGCAACACGCAGATATTTCTGGCTAACTCGCACGTTACTGCAACGACAGGTATTTCTGGCTAACTCGCACGTCACCGAGATCCTGTCTGTGTGCGTGTGTGTGTTTTTCTTTTATCATTGTCGCCTAGCTATCAGATCGAGAGTCTGATATTTGCATTCTCCCGACGAATTTCACACAAAGGTCTCGCTGTGTTGTAACTTGAGATTGCAGTGTGTTTGTGTGTGTGTGTGCGCGCGCGCGCCTCGTAGAGTTACGAGATCTGCAGTTGAGGTTTGCATGACACACGCACACAAAAGCCGCCTCCTCCTCCTGCCCCAGGGGGGAATTTGACACAGCCGTTAAACCGGCTGCACTGCCCTGACAGGATTCCACCACCTCTCCCACTCCCGACTGTTAACGTGCGTTTCAGCAACTGTGGGGTTTATTTTTTTCTCTCTCGTCGAGTCGCTGATTTGTTTTGACGTTTTCTCGATGGATGAGGAGCAGGAAGAGGCCACTCAGCCCCCCTCGAGCCTGTTACACAGGAGCAGGAAGAGGCCACTCAGCCCCCCTCGAGCCTGTTACACAGGAACAGGAGGAGGCCCATTCAGCCCCCTCGAGCCTGTTACACAGGAACAGGAGGAGGCCATTCAGCCCCCTCGAGCCTGTTACATTAGGAACAGGAGGAGGCCATTCAGCCCCCTCGAGCCTGTTACACAGGAACAGGAGGAGGCCATTCAGCCCCCTCGAGCCTGTTACACAGGAACAGCAGGAGGCCCATTCAGCCCCCTCGAGCCTGTTACACAGGAACAGGAGGAGGCCATTCAGCCCCCTCGAGCCTGTTACACAGGAACAGGAGGAGGCCATTCAGCCCCTCGAGCCTGTTACACAGGAACAGCAGGAGGCCCATTCAGCCCCCTCGAGCCTGTTACATTAGGAACAGGAGGAGGCCATTCAGCCCCCTCGGTTTGTTACACAGGAACAGGAGGAGGCCATTCAGCCCCTTGGTTTGTTACACAGGAACAGGAGGAGGCCCATTCAGCCCCCTCGAGCCTGTTACACAGGAACAGGAGGAGGCCATTCAGCCCCCTCGGTTTGTCACACAGGAAGAGGAGGAGGCCATTCAGCCCCTCGAGCCTGTTACACAGGAACAGGAGGAGGCCGTTCAGCCCCTCGAGCCTGTTACACAGGAACAGGAGGAGGCCATTCAGCCCCTCGAGCCTGTTACACAGGAACAGGAGGAGGCCATTCAGCCCCTTGGTTTGTTACACAGGAACAGGAGGAGGCCATTCAGCCCCTCGAGCCTGTTACATTAGGAACAGGAGGAGGCCATTCAGCCCCTCGGTTTGTTACACAGGAACAGGAGGAGGCCATTCAGCCCCTTGGTTTGTTACACAGGAACAGGAGGAGGCCATTCAGCCCCTCGAGTCTGTTCCGCCATTCAGTGAGATCGTGGCTGATCTGTAACCTGACTCCATTTACCCGCGCTGGCTCCATACCCCTTGCCTATCAAAAATCTATCGACCTCATGATTTAATATTATGAATTGAGCGAGCATCTACTGCTTTTTGTGGGAGAGCGCTCCACACGTCTACCGCCCTGTCTGTGAAGCGTCTCCTAACTTCTCTGCTGATCAGCCCGGCTCTGATTTTAAGGTTATGTCCCCCCTTTATCCTAGACTTGTATCTCGTCCCCTCGTTCCCCCCCCCCCGCCCCCAGAAAAAGTGTCTCTACCTGCCCTGTCGATTCCCTTCAAGGTCGTGAAAACCCCAATCAAATTACCCCTTAACCGTCTACATTCCAGGGAACACAGCCCGAGCCTTACGTAATCTCTCCTCGCAATTTAACCCTTGGAAGCCCCGGTATCGTTCTGGCGAATCTGCACTGCCACTCCCTCCATGGCCAATATATCCTTCCTGAGGTGCGGTGCCCAGAGCTGTGCTTGGTACACCAGATGTGGTCTAACCAGGGATTTGTACAGCAAAACCTCCTCCCCTTTATACTCTAGTTATAAAGGCTCCTCTTATTTAATCCCCCGGCCCTTTTCCCTCTGGCTCCTGGTCCCCGAACGCCTCGGTATTAAAATTCTCATCCACGCGTTCTAATCCCTCCATGGCCTCCCCTCCCTATCTCTGTGACCTCCTCCAGCCCCTACGACCCTCTGCGATCTCTGCGCTCCCCCAATTCTGGCCTCTTGCGCATCCCCCCCCCCCCGATTTCCATTGCTCCCACCATTGGCGGCCGTGCCTTCAGCTGCCCGGGCCCCGAGCTCTGGAATTCCCTCCCTAAACCTCTCCGCCTCTCTCTCTCCTCCTTTAAGACGCTCCTTAAAACCTACCACTTTGACCGAGCTTTTGGTCACCTGTCCCTAATATCTCCTTATGTGGCTCGGTGTCTGATTTTGTCTGATTTTACGCTCCTGTGAAGTGCCTTGGGGGACGTTTTACTACGTTAAAGGCACTGCATAAATGCAGGTTGTTGTGGGTGTTCCGGGAGTGTGTTAATATTTACAGGGGGTCCCTGGGAGTGCGTCAGTATTTACAGGGGGTCCCTGGGAGTGTGTTAATATTTACAGGGAGTCCATGGGAGTGTGTCAGTATTTACAGGGAGTCCCCGGGAGTGTGTGAATATTTACAGGGAGTCCCTGGGAGTGTGTTAATATTTACAGGGAGTCCCTGGAGTGTGTCAGTATTTACAGGGGGTCCCTGGGAGTGTGTTAATATTTACAGGGGGTCCCTGGGAGTGTGTTAATATTTACAGGGAGTCCCCGGGAGTGTGTTAATATTTACAGGGAGTCCATGGGAGTGTGTCAGTATTTACAGGGAGTCCCCGGGAGTGTGTGAATATTTACAGGGAGTCCTGGGAGTGTGTTAATATTTACAGGGGGTCCCTGGGAGTGTGTCAGTATTTACAGGGGGTCCCTGGGAGTGTGTTAATATTTACAGGGGGTCCCCGGGAGTGTGTTAATATTTACAGGGAGTCCCCGGGAGTGTGTTAATATTTACAGGGAGTCCATGGGAGTGTGTCAGTATTTACAGGGAGTCCCCGGGAGTGTGTGAATATTTACAGGGAGTCCCTGGGAGTGTGTTAATATTTACAGGGGGTCCCTGGGAGTGTGTCAGTATTTACAGGGGGTCCCTGGGAGTGTGTCAGTATTTACAGGGGGTCCCTGGGAGTGTGTTAATATTTACAGGGGGTCCCTGGGAGTGTGTTAATATTTACAGGGAGTCCCCGGGAGTGTGTTAATATTTACAGGGAGTCCATGGGAGTGTGTCAGTATTTACAGGGAGTCCCCGGGAGTGTGTGAATATTTACAGGGAGTCCCTGGGAGTGTGTTAATATTTACAGGGAGTCCCTGGGAGTGTGTTAATATTTACAGGGGGTCCCTGGGAGTGTGTCAGTATTTACAGGGGGTCCCTGGGAGTGTGTTAATATTTACAGGGGGTCCCTGGGAGTGTGTTAATATTTACAGGGAGTCCCCGGGAGTGTGTTAATATTTACAGGGAGTCCATGGGAGTGTGTCAGTATTTACAGGGAGTCCCCGGGAGTGTGTGAATATTTACAGGGAGTCCCTGGGAGTGTGTTAATATTTACACGGGGTCCCTGGGAGTGTGTTAATATTTACAGGGGGTCCCTGGGAGTGTGTCAGTATTTACAGGGGGTCCCTGGGAGTGTGTTAATATTTACAGGGGGTCCCTGGGAGTGTGTTACTATTTACAGGGAGTCCCCGGGAGTGTGTTAATATTTACAGGGAGTCCATGGGAGTGTGTCAGTATTTACAGGGGGTCCCTGGGAGTGTGTTAATATTTACAGGGGGTCTCCGGGAGTGTGTCAATATTTACAGGGGGTCCCCGGGAGTGTGGTAATAATTACAGGTGGTCCCCGGGGAGTGTGTTAATATTTACAGGGAGTCCCTGGGAGTGTGTTAATATTTACAGGGGGTCCCCGGGAGTGTGTCAATATTTACAGGGGGTCCCCGAGAGTGTGTCAATATTTACAGGGGGTCCCCAGGGAGCGTGTCAGTATTTACAGGGAGTCCCCGGGGAGTGTGTCAGTATTTACAGGGAGTCCCCGGGGAGTGTGTCAGTATTTACAGGGAGTCCCCGGGAGTGTGTTAATATTTACAGGGGGTCCGCGGGAGCGTGTCGGTATTTACAGGGGTCCCCGGAAGGGAGCACTGCACTGTCGGAGGGTCAGTACTGAGGGAGCGCTGCACTGTCGGAGGGTCGGTACTGAGGGAGCGCTGCAATGTCGGAGGGTCAGTACTGAGGGAGCGCTGCAATGTCGGAGGGGCAGTACGGAGGGAGTGTCGGAGGGTCAGTACCGAGGGAGCGCCGCACTGTCGGAGGGTCAGTACCGAGGGAGCGCCGCACTGTCGGAGGGTCAGTACCGAGGGAGCGCTGCACTGTCGGAGGGTCAGTACGGAGGGAGCGCCGCACTGTCGGAGGGGCAGTACCGAAGGAGCGCCGCACTGTCGGAGGGTCAGTACTGAGCTGAGGGGTCGCTGCACTGTCGGATGGAGTACAGAAAACCTCCGACAATGCAGCATTCCCACAGTACTGCACCTGGAGTGTCCGCCTGGATTATGGGCTCAAGTGGATGTGTAGTCTCGAACCTGGCTGTGGGAAGAATTTTTCCCGTTGAGTAGGTGGGAATTCCATTCCTTGTGCGTGAATGATTATAGGCATTGCCAAATTCTTTCAAACTCGCGTGCGTGCGTGCGTGTGCGTGCTCGACCCAGATACCTGAAACTTTTTGGCTTGAGTTAAACTCATCTCTCACCATAAACGTATGGGAACGTGGGATTGACGTGCGGTTCACGAGTGCGAAAGTTTGACCCTTCCCGAGTCCCAAGTGGCAATATTCTCGTCCGCTCTGGGCGTCGTGCTCCAACATCAGCTGAAAATATAGCCTGGTTTAATGAATGGCGTCTCGCAGGACCCCCCCCCACAGACCGTGGGTGAGGTGCTGGTTTTAAATCTGAGAAAGTTGGGTGAATAGAGTTGGCTGAAACAAATGGGGAAGCCGCTTGACGCCAAACTTGGCTTTTGCGAGAGGAAGAGAGGTGAGGTCCCGTGAAATAATCAGATTATCTCACAGCTTCACGGGCCGAAGGCCATTCGGCCCCTCGTGCCTGCGCTGGCTCTTTGAAAGAGCTGTCCCATTTCCCCTGCAGCCCTGAAAATTTATTCCTTTTCAAGTACAAACCTAATTCCCCTTTCGAAAGTCACTGTCGAACCTGCTCCCACCGCCTCTTCAGGCAGCGCGTTCCAGATCATAACAACTCGCTGCGTAAACTTCAGGCAGCGCGTTCCAGATCATAACAACTCGCTGCGTAAAAAAAAAAAAAAATTCTCCTCATCTCCCCCGCTCTGGTTCTTTTGCCGATTATCTCAAACCTGTGTCCTCTGGTTACCGACCCTACTGCCACTGGAAACGGTTTCCTCCCCATCGACTCTATCGTAAACCTCTCGTGATTTTGATCACCTCTATTAAATCTCCCCCTTAACCTGGCTGTCATGATAATAGTCGTCGAGTCACAAATTCCGCAGCCAGAAAGAACTTGCATTTCTGCAGCGTCTTTCACCCCCTCAGGACGTCCCCGAAGTCCTTCACAGCCAATGAGGTACTTTTCTTTTTGAAGTGTGGTCACTCTTGTAATGCGGGCAGCCAAATTGCGCACAGCAAGATCCCACAAACAGCAATGAGATAATGACCGGATAATCTGTTTTGTACTGAGTTTGTTGAGGGATAAATATTGACCCCCCCCACCCCCAGAAGCACTCCTCCCCCTGCTCTTCTTCGAAATAGCGGCCCTGGGATCTTTTACGCCCACCTGAGAGAGTACAGACGGGGCCTCGGTTTAACGTCTCATCCGAAAGATGGCGCCCTTCCGACAGTGCGGCGCTCCCTGAATACTGCCCCTCCGACAGTGCGGCGCTCCCTCGGCGCCGCCCTCTCGGACGTTGCGGCGCTCCCCTCGGACGTTGCGGCGCTCCCTCGGACGTTTGCGGCGCTCCCTCGGACGTTGCGGCGCTCCCCTCGGACGTTGCGGCGCCTCCCTCGGACGTTGCGGCGCTCCCTCGGACACTGCGGCGCTCCCTCGGCGCCGCCCCTCGGACACTGCGGGCGCTTGCTCGGCGCCGCCCCTCGGACGGACAGTGCGGCGCTCCCCTCGGCGCCGCCCCTCGGACGTTGCGGGCGCTCCCCTCGGACACTGCGGCGCTCCCTCGGCGCCGCCCCTCGGACACTGCGGCGCTCCCTCGGGCCGCCGCCCCTCGGACACTGCGGCGCTCCCTCGGCGCCGCCCCTCGGACACTGCGGCGCTCCCTCGGCGCCGCCCCTCGGACACTGCGGCGCTCCCTCGGCGCCGCCCCCTCGGACACTGCGGCGCTCCCCTCGGACACTGCGGCGCTCCCTCGGCGCCGCCCCTCGGGACACTGCGGCGCTCCCTCGGCGCCGCCCCTCGGACACTGCGGCGCTCCCTCGGCGCCGGCCCCTCGGACACTGCGGCGCTCCCTCGGCCCGCCGCCCCTCGGACACTGCGGCGCTCTCCCTCGGCGCCGCCCCCTCGGACACTGCGGCGCTCCCTCGGCGCCGCCCCTCTGACACTGCGGCGCTCCCTCGGCGCCGCCCCTCTGGACACTGCGGCGCTCCCCTCGGCGCCGCCCCTCTGACACTGCGGCGCTCCCTCGGCCGCCGCCCCTACTCGAGGACTCCTCGGCACCGCCCCTCTGACACTGCGGCGCTCCCTCGGCACCGCCCCTCTGACACTGCGGCGCTCTCCTCGGCACCGCCCCTCTGACACTGCGGCGCTCCCTGGGCACCGCCCCCTCTGACACTGCGGCGCTCCCTCAGTACTTGCGCCGGACGCATCGGCCTGGATTACGGGGGCTCGAGCCTGGGGTGGGGGCTCGAACCCACGACCTTCTGACTCGGAGGCGGGGAGAGACGAGAGAGAGAGAGAGAGCTCTACCCACTTAGCCACTGAAACCCAACATTCCTGCCTCAATCAGCACCACCCAAAGCAGCTTTAACTGGTCACTTGCCTGAATGCCGTTTGAGGGACCTTGCTATTCATGCAAAGTGGCTGCCTTGTCTCTACAAATAACAGTGATTCATTGAAGTGTTTTGAAACCTATCAAAACCAGATGTCTAGATTCTGTAAGTACGTGTCCCCTTTTTTTTTTCCCCCTCCTTTGCTTTCGGGCTGCAGACACCTTATTTCCTGGCCCATCGCTGAGAAGGTGTGCTGGTGAGCCTTCTCTGTGAACCACTGCACCTCTCGGGCTAACAGTGGTGTCAGCTCCTCTGCTGCTGGAACCCTCATCCGTTCCTTTTGTCACCTCCAGACTCGACCATCCCAATGCTCTCCTGGCCGGCCTCCCGTCCGAAACTCTGCTTGCCCCGTGTCCTAACTCGCACCGAGTCCCGTTCGCCCACCACCCTCCCCGTGCTCGCTGACCGACATCGGCTCCCGGTCCGGCAACTTCTCGATTTTAAAATTCTCCATCCTTGTTTTCAAATCCCTCCATGGGCCTCGCCCCCCCAAATCTCTGTAACCTCCTCCAGCCCCTACAACCCTCCGAGATCTCTGCGCTCCTCACACTCTGGCCTCTTGCGCATCCCCCGATTTCCATCGCTCCCCACCATTGGCGGCCGTGCTAGACAATTTAAAGCGCACGCGCGCACGCACACACACACACACACACACACACACACACACACACACACACACACACACACACCAACTTCAGTGCCCGTATTGCTTCAGTAAAAGTGAACGAGCTCTCTGCCTGGGGCTTGGCCAGCTACCAACTGCTGAGGTGTGGCAGACAGGATGAACACCCCCTTTTTTGGTGCTCGTCCAAAGCAAATAAATAAAAATGCCTTTTCTTTTCCTGAAGCTGCCGTGAAGTGGGGAGGCTGTGGGACGTACAAGAAACACAAAAAGTTAGCACGCAGGTGCAGCCAGCAGTATGAGGAAGGCAATTGGCATGTTGGCCTTTATTGCAAAGGTGGGGGGGGGGGGGTCGGAGTACAAGAGTAAGGAAGTCTTGCTGCAATTGTACGGGGGCTCTGGTGAGACCACACCTGGAGCACTGCGTACAGTTTTGGTCTCCTTATCTAAGGAAGGATAGACTCGCCTTAGAGGCGGTGCAACGAAGGTTCACTAGATTGATTCCTGGGTTGTCCTATGAGGAGAGGTTGAGTAGAATGGGCCGATACTCTCTGGAGTTTAGAAGAATGAGAGGGGATCTCATTGAAACGTATAAGATTCTGAGGGGGGGGCTTGACAGGGTAGATGCCGAGAGGCTGTTTCCCCCCTGGCTGGAGAGTCTAGAACTCGGGGGCATAGTCTCAGGGTAAGGGGTCGGACATTTAGGACTGAGATGAGGAGGAATTTCTTCACTCAGAGGGTCGTGAATCTTTGGAATTCTCTACCCCAGAGGGCTGTGGATGCTGAGTCGTTGAGTATATTCAAGACTGAGAGCGATGGATTTTTGGACTCGAGGGATACGGGGATCGGGGCGGGGAAAGTGGAGTTGAGGTCGAAGATCAGCCATGATCTGATTGAATGGAGGAGTGGGCTTGAGGGGCCGAGTGGCCTCCTCCTGCTCCTATTTCTTATCCTTATGTTCTCTCGGGCGCAGGCTGCCAGTAGCTACCGGCGAACCTCGCCGGCTCTTGGCAGCGCATGGAGGGCCCGATCGGCAGCCGATGGGGAAGGAGGCGGGCGATGTCTTCAGAGATGCGCAATGGCCGGTACGTCCCGACAGTGAGAGCGGCGAGCATTTCTGCACCGCTCCCCGCGTGCCGGAGTGCTTCGCGGGGCTTTGCGGCGAGTCCGAGGTTACGCCGTTTTGTAACGTGTTTGGGGGTGTCGCCAGCGAGCGTGACCAGGGAAGTAGGTGGGACACTCGCACCCGGTTACCTTAAATCTGTGTCCTCTGGTTACCGACCCTCCTGCCAGTTGGAAACAGTCTCTCCCCATCGACTCTACCAAAACCCCCTTGTAATTTTGATCACCTCTATTAAATCTCCCTTTAACCTTCTCTGCTCGAAGGAGAACAATCCCAGCTGTCATGAATAATGGCCGCTCTGAGTTACCAGAGGGCACCAATCTCCCCCGACCCTCCGACCGCCCCCCCTCTCACCCCCGACCGGCCCCCCCCCTCTCTCCCCCGACCGGCCCCCCCCTCTCTCCCCGACCGGCCCCCCACCCCTCTCTCCCCCGACCGCCCCCCCCCCCTCTCTCCCCCGACCCGGCCCCCACCCCTCTCTCCCCCCCCCGACCGGCCCCCACCCCTCTCTCTCCCCCCCGACCGGCCCCCACCCCCTCTCTCCCCCCCGACCGGCCCCCCACCCCTCTCTCCCCCCCGACCGGTCCCCCCACCCCCCTCTCTCCCCCCCCGACCGGCCCCCCACCCCCTCTCTCCCCCCCGACCGGCCCCCACCCCCTCTCTCCCCCCCCGACCGGCCCCACCCCCTCTCCTCTCCCCCCCGACCGGGCCCCCACCCCCTCCTCTCCCCCCCGACCGGCCCCCCACCCCTCTCTCCCCCCGCCGACCGGCCCCCACCCCTCTCTCCCCCCGACCGGCCCCCACCCCCTCTCCCTCCCCCCCGACCGGCCCCCACCCCCTCTCTCCCCCCCCGACCGGCCCCCACCCCTCTCCTCCCCCGACCCCTCCCCTCTCGCTCCCCCCCGACCCCCCCTCCCCCGAAAGATGAGGAGAATTTTTTTTTAACGCAGCGAGTTGTGATGATCTGAAAGGGGCGGTGGGAGCAGATTCAATAATAACTTTCAAAAGGGGAACGGGATCAATATTTGAAAGGGAAAAATTCACAGGGCTACGGGGAAAGAGCGGGGATGGAGTGGCACTAATCGGAAAGCTCTCTTTCAGAGAGCCAGCACAGGCACGATGGGCCGAATGGCCGCCTCATGCGCCGTTACCGTTCTGCGAACTTGACCAGAGTAGGATTGACAAACTATTTCACAGAGAGAGGAAGTTGATGTAATTTGTGTGTGCGTGTGCGTTTTTAAAAAAAAAAAATATCTTATCGCCCCTTCTGGCTGACTCGAGCTGTTTTATCTTCCTGCGAAGCAGTTAACCAAAACCGAGAGTTTCCCATTGTCAATCGCGTGCGTTGCGTGTTTCGGCCCGTCTCTCCCTCGCCCACCCCCAACTCCGCGCCCCCA